>NC_142813.1:26985510-27026355 GCF_049724085.1 Artemia sp. Qi Xiang Cuo
AAAAAGAAGAAAAATTTAGTAATGAAATATTTAAAAAGAAAAGCTTTTAAAGTAAAATTTTGGAAAATTTTGAGTTTGGAGGGAGGGGGATTTCAAAAACATCCCCCCCCCCTATTCTATTTAAGCTGATAAAGAGAGCTCAGTTTAAAAACACGATGGGTAAATGACATTTTACCCACAGTAAATGTAAATGTGGTTATATTTAAGCTTATAAAGAAAGCTCATTTTAAAAAACACGATGGGTAAATGATAATTTTTTTTTGAATGAAAAGTACTGTTTCAAGACATTTACAATCGTAATTAAAGGAGAGGGTAGGAGGGATTTTATTTAAATGGAAAAAAATAGCATACTTTGCGTTTTCTATCGAATATATTCATTATATTTTAAGATTTTGTATTGTTGGAGGGGAGGGGAGGTTAAGTCCCCCTGAAATTTGAATTTACTATTAAAACAATTTTTTTTTTTATTTTTTTTTTATGCAAAGCTTTTAAAACTTATATACCTAAATTACGAACTACTTAAAATCACAGAAAAAGGAAGAAAAAGTCTCCTGGACATAGCCTAAACTAAAAATTATTGAGTATATAAATGGTCCGTCCTCTAGCCTATATCTCACCCTATACAATTAAGTTTTTTTTTTAGCATTTTCAAAAGAGATATCTATTCTACCCCTCTTTTTTGAATATTTACTAAAATTGAAATACATGGACTTTTTCATATTTCAAAGAAAGAAGCTTTTTGAAATAGCTAAGAGCACTGTTGAAAAAAAAGCGTAAGAATATAAATTCTTCCTTAACTTAATGGCGAGACAAAAAAAAAAGATTTCTTTTTATTATAATAATGACAAAATTTTACTCACCAGAAATCGCTTAGAATATTCCATATCCGTGTAAATGATTGCAAAAATATTGATACTGGTAGAATGAATGAACTATTCAAACTGTAGAAAATTCTAATCTGAAACCTGAATATATACAAAAAATAATTGATATATATTGGCAGCTAAACAGGACGCACTGGTTTTCTATAGCACAGGAAGGAACGTAAAGGCCCCAAATCCATAGGTACATGCTCTGGAAAGGTGCCATGGAACGTAAAGGCCCAGAAACTTATAGTTGACCCAGAAACTTGTCTGCTTGGCCCAGAAACATGTCTGGTTGGCCTGGAAACTTGTCTGGTAGGTTTTGTATAATTCCATATTCAATTGACATCAATAGCAATAATCAGTCTAGTAATCTGCCATGGAAAGGTGCCATGGAACTTAAAGTGGGACAAATAACACAGGATGGAACATAGAGTAAGCAAAGTATAACCTAGATTACTACTCTTGATATATATTTATCCAAAAGTTAGGAACACTTCTGTGAAAATGTTGAGTCACTGAAGTTGCTTTGTGAAGGGCGAAAGGAAAACGTTTATATTTACCTTACATCTGAATAGATAGCCACTCAAATCTTTCGACATTAAATAATGGCCTACAGTCGAAAAATACAAGGTTTGTCAATGTCCAAGAGCTCAATGTTTTATTTTTATTATATTTAATAATTTTTTTGTGAAAATTCTTTGTTGTATATATATATATATATATATATATATATATATATATATATATATATATATATATATATATATATATATATATATATATATATATATTGGGGAAATAGATGTATACAGGAACGATGTTAAGAACCTTTTTCTCCTAAAAATCATACACCGCCTATCCTCCAAAGTGTTAAATAACTTTGTTTTAAATTTATTTGTATAGATCCAGGTATTCAAATGACCTGTATTTTAGTGCGCTATCTTCAAGACTATCTGAGGTCACTGTTTTTCTAATATGTGAGCTGAGCACGCACCAGCATTGGCATTCTTTTGTTACATTTGATCCCTGTTTTAGAAAATGTTAATTTTTTTTAATTTTTTTCTGTTAAATTCTATAAATTTTTTTGTATTCCTTTTTGGGCTATTCGTGACAAATTCGTCAGCTGCGCAATTCCCTTGCACAAGTCCCTTTTTTATTAAGTCAGAAGCTATTTTAAACTAAACTTCAACCTGGACAAGAAACATAAATAACAATCAAATTTTGATTTTAGACACTCTTCGAGAAGATAAACCACCTGTTAAAAGACTAAGCCTCTATGTCATAAAAATATAAATTAGAAACAAAAGAAATAAGCAACTTGTTGCGTAATAGTTGAGCACGAACTTCCTGCGAATAAAATCGAATAAAACGAAGTCTCTGTTTTTTTTTTTTTCTTACTGTACGTTGAAAAGGCTGCGGAGTCTCAATATTTAATATTTTCAGAAGGAAAAAATTTCGAATAGTTTTCAAAATTGCATAGGGATCTATTGTTTATTTATTTTGTAATTCATAATTCATAATTTTCATAATTTTGGGAAAAGTGCGCTAAGACACCCAAGAATTTGGATATCTGAGTCTGCAAAGAATAGACGTGTGTGTGGAGATGAGATATACGGGCCAGTTGATTTATATAACCAAGTTAAAATATTCATGCCTCCCCCCCCCCTCCCCGTTCTCATCCTCAGAATCCCAAAATGAAGTTGGTTAGAAACTAGTGAGAAATTACAAAATAAAAACCTTAAGGAAATTGATCAGAAAATGTTCCAAGGAGGGGGGGGGGGATTCAACAAAAATTTTACACTAAAATTTCCAAATTTTGGTTCATTTAATATATTTCTTACAAAATGTTCCAGGGGAATATTTTAGACAATTTCGGGTCGAAGACTCCTTCCGCTGCTGCTGTGTAAATGTATTTCGTACTAATCAAACGGTCTGTGGTAATAAATGGTAAATAAAGAATAACCCTTGCCAATAGAAACTGGAACTCTAAAAAGCCTAATTTTCATAATGGAATACATATGAAAAGAATCTGACTTTTATGCTGAAAATTAAATTATAAGACGAATTTTTGAACCCAAAGAATATTTCTAAAATAAAAAAAAAAACAGAAATTATCCAATATAATAGGTGGGCTGCTGCAAGCTCGACCCTCCGCTGTTTGGGCTAAAGTTTGACTAGTAATTTACTGAAAGCATTTTGTAAATCAATATGCATAACTAACTGGTATTTATCAGCGTTTTATTTACCAATTGTCATTTTCGTCATTTTCATTTGTCAAAACAACAGGTAAATTTTATTATTTAAGGCAAATGAGAATAACTAAACTCTTTCATTCTTGAAGCCTTATAATTTTTTTTTTTCTTTTTTTATCACATTGCTCTTGTGTGAGAGCGTTTATTCTTGAAGCACTGTGTTGAAAATTTACTTTATCATAAAGAATGAAAAGCTGAGAGGATCGCAGCCCCCTAGTATATAGGGTAATTTCTGCTCGTTTTAAGTTTTCATCATTTGATTTATTATTTTTATTTATTGTTTCTCTTTCTTAAGAATGTTGTATGTTCAAACTAAATGAGAAGCCCCATCCCAACCATCCCTGGTTTTTATACTCAAGTTTAACCTTTGCCTAACAACGTTTTAAAAATGAAAATTGCTCATGAAAAGGTTATTAAGACTTTTAAGGCTTTTTGAAGAGGGGGGGGGAGTCTGAAATGCTAAAATGATTCTTAAAGTCATGATATCTGTAGCTTTAGGGGGGGATTGCCTTTCCCCGGGGGGGGGGCTCCTCCCCTGCCTCGTGCAGGTAAACATAGGATTGTGATATTCTTTACAAAAAAAGTCTCTGAGCCAGTGCAACAAACAAAACATTAGAAATAATAAGTAACTGAACTTCTTCTCAAGATAAGTAGATTTACATAAAAAGTAGCTTACAATACCTGAAAATTCAACTTACTCTATACATACCCTTAGGAACCTCCCCTGCCGTCTAATACCATCATTTAAATGTAATCCATTCCCTCATACTAAAAATATTCCTGTGAAAATAGGGAGATTCTGCAGGCTAAGTCCGATAATAATCCTCCGAATGAGGGAAGGCTAGTGGGTTAATCCCCTCTCCATATTGGTTGGAAGGACCTCTCATAAAATTTTGAAAATTTGGCCCTAATAATACTCATTAAGGGCTTGGGCACCACTTCTCCCCATGAAAAGACCACTGACAGAATTGATGCTCGATAGCAATTTGGCCGTAGCTGGGTCATAATTTCTGTGGTGCAGTACAAAATAAAATAAATCAGCTCTTATCTGTGGCATTATCTGAAACTGATCCATTATGCGTATATATTTTCAATAATTCTTAACCGATTGTCTTTTCAGGAATTGTCCCTAGATAGCATTTTGGCCCTATTTGTGCCAAAAATGTTGGTTTTGAGTGCCAAATGGTAAAAATTGGGACTTTTTGGCAAGATCCCTTCATCACTTAATTAGGACATAGGAAAAAACTTGTAAATTTTGCTTTCAATGAGGCGTCATCTAATATTCAATGTCCAATATTCGATATGATCAAGACTGGAAAACAAAACAAACAATTAAACACACATCTATTACCAAATTCCTAACTGTCTGAGACGCGTGTTGAAACTTACAAGAAGTTTAGTACTATTTAACCTAACAGATTCAAAGCCCTCAGAGCCCTTCTTAGTTAACCTCCCAGCCACATGATGACGTGTCCGTTCCTAGACACATATGCCGGCAATGTGGATTGAACGGCTATTACAGATCGATTACATAGTAATGCTGACGGTTATACAGTGTTTAAGAGTGGTACGCCTACTATTAGAGGGGAATGTCATCGAATGTTTTTGGGAGGAAGGGAGGGGGTGAAGCCTAAAAAGTTACCCCCAAACTTTTCATACTTCTGTAAGAAATCTTTATATTAATAGGGTGGGGTAAGAAATTTACCCCATAACCTCCCCTCGTTGGGAGAAATATGTTACAACTAAATATACAATATGGATGTTGAAAGGATGGCAGCTCTTTTCTTATCGCAGAATTATTTAAAGTGCCAAAAAAGATTGCGTTTATATGCTTACCTGTAGAGGTGGGAGGGGTCAAGGCATGACCAAGAGCACTTTTTTCCAAAGTCCCCCTCCCCTCACCTGTTTTGTTTTAAATTGAAAGGTGGTAACCTCAGACACCCATCATATCCAGGATAGCTAAAACTTGGATAATAGGGTTTGATGTTTAAATTTTCCCAAATACAAGGGGCTAACATCCCCTGAATACCCTCATTCTTTTATTATCGATATCAGTCGCACTCAATACAGGACAGATTATAACTTTAGCCGAAAGAGTGGTCGGAAAAAAAGTCCAGCATTAAGCCTTATTAATTGTTGTAAAAACTATTTTTTTAGAGTTTCGGTTACTATTAGTCTGAGTCGCTCCATGCTTGCAGTTCGTAACCACGAAATGTTTAACCAAAATATCGGACATGGCTTTAAAAATGTGTTGCCAAAGTGATTATCGCCTATTTTGTTCGTAATCGTTTCTTACTTACAGTCTGTTACCACCAACTGTTCGATCAAAATCCCAAACACGACTTTAAAAATGTCTTGCCAAAGTGGTCATCATCTATTTTTGTTCGTAATCGCTTCTTATGCCGTTTTTATCGCTCAGAATATTTTTTAATTCGAGGGGCTACAAAATTAGACAGTCGATTTCTTCTAATCATAAAAGCGGGAAAATTAGCCAGGATTCCTAGAAACTCAAAAACGCGAAGACGTCTGAGTTGTCTCTGGATAGAGTAACTTTTATGTCTTATCACTGACGTAATCTTTGTTTTTGGAAGTCCTACTTAGAAGACGCGGTCTTTTTTCGGATCTTACGTGTACGAGATCTTCGAGGAAAGACAAGAGTTGCCACCTGGTCTTTATTTATGTCAAAATAAGTTTTTTTTATTTGTAATTTTATTGTTTAGATGAATCAAAACTGAAATTAAAAAAAAAGATCAAATCACGTTTTAAGAGAGTGTAATAGGAAATATGCACACAGGAGTTAAATTGAAACTTCAAACCAAATAATTTTGCGTCACAGATAATAACTTTAAATGGTAGTATTTATGCTTACTTGGAGACGCACTCCTGAAATTCAAAATTAACACATAGTTGATAATTAAATTTACTTTTGACCTTGAAATCGTCAAAATCCTTTTTTTTTTTTTTTTTTGAATTTGGAGTTGACCGTAAAAGGGAGAAAAATGCAGTGACGTCAATTCACGAAAGTTTAAAGGGGGAGGCAAAATGCATTTTTTATTATTCAGGGATAAATTTGTCGTTTTTTGAATTTTTTCAATGAATATACCAAAAAAGCATTCTTCTATGAACCCCCTCCCCCCCCCCCAAAAAAAAAAGTCCAAGGAAGGGGAAAAAATCTAGGGTGCCTCCCCCCCTTCCCTAATTGATGCCCCTTAGAAACATCTTCCGTTGAAGAGTCTATTCAGTCCTTGGCTTTTGCTGTTTATCAGTGCAACACCCAGTATTAAGTGAATGAAATTGTTTGTTTTGTTTTTTTTTTTTTTCAAAAAAAAAAACAATGTGTCAAAGATCGCAAAAATGATCACCGTGGTGATAGGAATAGATATATATATATATATATATATATATATATATATATATATATATATATATATATATATATATATATATATATATATATATATATATATATATATATATATATATATATCTTTATAGTTAGCCCACCATTCAAGCTTACTCATCTGGTTTTGTGGTTTATACTTTGGATCCCTCATAAATCGTGCTTTTTGCTTTTAATTCTGTGGAAATTCTTTATTTACTTTGCGAAAATAAACTGTAGATTTGTCTATACTCTTTTAACAGAAATTGTTCTGTTTTTCATCAATGTCTGTAAAAGTTTTTACTATTGATGCTTTGTTGACATTCAAAAGATTTTTTATGTCAATTTTCGTTTATTTTCTTAGCTTTTCCATTCGTCATCACTTATCGGCGGGGATATTCCAGACTGGGCTATCTGCATCAGTTAGTTTATTTCCTACGTCATTTCCTGATCTGTAAACATTTGAGATTTCCTGGTTCGACTTCCTTGGATTCGGTAAAAAAAAAGTGGCAGGTCCTCTTTTCTTGGAAAAAAATTGAGATTAGCAACACTATTTCCTATGTGTTTGTTTTTCTTAGAATTTATTGTCTCTGAAAACTGTCAGTTCCAACCTAATTAGTATGCTTTGATTCCCTGCTTTTCTTAACATTTTGATTCCTATAGAATTATATAAGCGCTACGGTTTTAGACTGAACAAAAAAGGAAGCTCTAACTTTGCTGTTGTTTCTATAAAAGGTTTATATAATATATTAGAAAACATTCTACTAATATATCCTAACGTAGCCTGTTTTCGCTCTCTTCAGATTTTAGGTCTAAACTTGTGATCGACATGAATATTTCCCGTTTTTTAGAGTTTTTTTTAGTTCATAGTTTTTGGATTCTTATAGCGTATTTGCATTCTCATGGTTCCAAAAGTGTTTTGTTTAATTTTTCCTATTTCTCTATTGATTAGGTTAGCTTATTTTGCAGTGCACACAAAAAAGTATTTCCTTGCTTCTCTCACAATGGTCGTGAAAGCTGCAAGACGGCAGCTTTAGCTGTCAACTCTTTCGCGCATGTTATCATGACGTCATATTCTTGTTTTGTTTCTTGAAAAACCTTTTTTGCACATTGCACTCTCTTGTTTTCAGAAATGTTCTACAAAAAGTTTGTGCTTTGAGCTTGAACAGTTAACTTTAAATTATTGAAGGACAGGTGGCAAGACAGATACTATTTTATATAAATTCATTAAAAAAAAGGAATGTTTCAAAGAAAAGTAAATTCTGATTTTAAAACCTAAAACGAGCAGAAACAAAGACATTATATGTAGAAGTTAAAACGAACAGAAATATCAATGAATAATCAAGTCAAACTTGACACGAACAGAAATTACCACAAATGAAAAGTAAGACTACATTTAAAGCCTTTAAAGGGCAGAGTTTCATTTTTTGTTTTACTGAAAACGGTCTGTGTTCAAACTATGTCTTCTTCAGTGTTATCACAACATCAACAACAGGAACAGCTACCGCCCCCTCAAGCCCTACAAAAGACTAGTGTCACTTTCGCTTTACTGGAAACGATGTTTATTTTGAGCAGTGTTTTTATCTTTCAAAAACAAACAATAAAAAAAGAGTCATTACCTGTATACTAATTGAGGTTACAGGAAGGAAAATAATATTTCAGCGAACAAATACAACTGAGACTGTCAATTTAATTTTCCCATTTTAAAAGGACACTTTTTTGTAAAATTTTTTATATTCTATTTTATTCATAAGCATACAAATTGACGTCTAAATAAATCCTTTTGAACATTGGTAGTTTTTTTTAAACGATCTGTTTAGCTTGTGCTTATGCAAGCAATATTTTGAATTGGCCAATCAATATATGGTTCACCAATTGATTTTCTCTGCGTTTGAATGGAATGTATTTGAAAGGAAAAAAGTATTGATAAAAATTTACTGTGTATCAGACTATTGAAAGGAATTTCTAGAAGAAAAAAAATCTAGAAGTTTGAGCAATTTTTTATTCTTATAGTATTATAATGATAAAACTGTTTGAAATATATTTTGTTTTCACTAAGTACAAATGACGCTTTAGTCTTTTGAGGGTTAAAGAGGGGGGCAACCATACTCTTATTGTGGTAATTTATGTTCATTTTAAGTTTTATTTCATAATTCATTCTGATTTCTGATCATTTCGGGTTTCACTTCCTCATCCTTATAATATCTGTTATTTTTAGTTGCCGTTATTATTCATCAAAACCTGGTCGAGTAGCTAGGGCTAGTGTATCACATTTCCGTACTCTATTCGACCTCTGTGAAGGAACAGCTACGTTCTCGTCTATTGAGCTCAAATAACATTTGGTTGGTATTAGCAGATAGGACTGTTGTTGGGCCTTTACAGAGTTAGAGTCCAAGCCGATAGACGGTGCGGCTTGTGTAGCTTCACAACTTTTATTCATGGTTAATAGTTGCAACATCACTTCATAGGATATTAACATCCAAGGTCTAATTTTTTCTTGCTTTTACTAGATACGTGATTCCAATTTATGTACTACTTTTCTCGTATAGAATAAGAAAAAAAGGACTAAGCATCTTCTAAACAACACTGAAACTTCCCTCCCCCCCCCCCCTTTTTCTGTCTCTACTTCTTGAATTTGCTCTGCATTGCTGTTTTAGTTGACCTTACTCAACATTCCCTCTTTACTCTTTATTAGCTCATTGTCAGTGTCATATCTTAAATTTTTCAGCCTGTTCGATGCATTATAACTCACAAGGATGGAAGCAGTGAAGAAATCCATCTGAATCAAACAATGAATGAGCAGCAAATCGAATGGTTCAAGGCTGGTAGCGCTCTTAACAGGATGAAAGAGCTTCAAGCTCAAAAATAATTATAGGTAGTTACTTATATGTAGCTAATTTTTGTACCTTCGTTTTCCTCGGTATTATTGAAGGAATTGTGAATTAAAACAATTGTGTTAAAATAAGTCCCTTAAATTATACGTTAGTGTTTACTTGTCTTTGCTCTTCATATACATTTTATAGACATTATTTTAGGACAGCGACAATCAGAAGAATTTAGGTCTTCTATATATGGTAATTGAGGGCAATGTCCATACTCTACACTCCATACTGTTCTTTATAATGACCATGAGAAATCACAAAGTTTGCGTTGTTTTCATACCTTTGGTTAGTAAGCTAAGCTTGGCTAATTTTAGCACTTCCACATCAAATTTGGCGCTCGAAGCCAAAAGGTATAGTAGAATTGAGGTAAATTCAGAAAGAAACAAAGTGTTCCAGTTGAGATGACACATTGACACAAATAATAGATGAACTATTATAAATAGAAGCCAGCATAGCAGACAGCGTGGATATTCCCGTCTTTTGCTTGTCTTTAAATATCAATATATTCCTATCTCAAATGTCTCCAGCGGGACTAATGACTTTGCGGTCCAAAAATTCTAGGTTAAACGTTAATATCCATAATTTGAATTGATATAAATGGAAAACAATACTTGTAACTGTTTCTCAATTCCACCAGTTGATCCAGAAGGGCTAAGAGCTTTGAATAGCTGGTAAAACAGGAAATGGCATTGTGCATTTTGACAAAAAGAAATTAGATCACGTTCCCTGCAAAAAATCAAGTTTCGAGCAGCTTTAGTTTAAAGAAGGAACTACATTGCATGGACAACTGTGACAGTGTTCCAACCAAAAAGATATGAAAAACGAAACGTGGGCCAATTTTAAAGGTGTCGTCAATCGATAAAGCAGGGTTGAATTTTTTTAGTCAGAAATTTATTTTATAGACCTCTGTGCAAATTCTAAATTTGTAACTAAAATCGACATTGGTCTTCAAAAAGAAGTAGGAATTGAGGAAAAGGGCGCCATTAAATTCCTAAACTAGCAGAAATTAAGCTACATTTAGTCAATCTTGGAACACTTAGAAAGTGCTATGAGTGAAAAAATAAACCTAAACAGATCAAGAAGGAACTGTTTAAGCCTAAAATGAACAGAAACTACTATGAATGAATAAATGTAAACTAAAACGAATAGAAATTAAGATGAATACTAAATTCAAACTTAAAATGAATGGAGATTGCAACAAATAAAAGTGTGGTTATTGCCCCCATAAATCTACTAAAGCCTAGGATGTAATTTCAGCTTTGCTAAAAACGATATTTATTTTGGATCCTTTTTATTTACCAAAATATGAAGAATATAAAACTTCTTCGTACAGGAAAGAAAAATAACAACAAATTCTTAGAATAAATGTGCTTGTAACTATTAGTTTATTTTGCTGTTTTAAAGGACGCTTTTTCGTCACAGTTTTTCCCATTTGCTCATTTTCCCTTCCAAAGTGTAGAAAATTACGGCTACAAATTTTAATGTGTCAGCTGGTAATTTCTGAAGCAATGTCTTTAGTTTGTTGATGCAATGTGAAAGGAAAGGAAATGAAAAAAAGAAAATATTGGTGAAAATCCGTTGCTTATAAGACTGTACAAACTAAATATGTTGTTCAAAGTATATAAAGAAAAAGAATTCCCCGAAGATTGAGCAGACTTAATTTTTAATTATCATAATGACAAAAGAAAGCGTTCAAGTTTTTTTTTTTTTTTAGTATAGCGTAAATGACACTATAGCCATTGACAAGGCTGGCTCAGAGGGAGGCCCACACTTTTTTTATATATATATATTCACTTTTGTAGATATATTCATGAATGGTAGGTATGCTTTCAATTAATCGTAATGGTAAAGTTCATTGCGAAATCAAATTTAGGGGAATTTCAAAAGATTGCTTGAAAACCTTTGAAAATGGTGTTGGGTCGAAATGACCTCTGCACCATTGGAATAGCCGTTGTCGAAAACCCCGTACCGGACAGTTACAGCGCCCCACCTTGAACAACAAGGGAAACCACTTTTTTGCATTAGTAGCACTGATGTTTCCTCTTTCTTTTCTTTTTTTTTTACTGCTAGTGGGGTACTGGAACATTAGAAAAAGCTATTTAATGGCTCGTCTTAAACGAAATTGTTATATCTACTTGTTTTTTTATCAGTAACAAAACATGATATTAAAAACCAAATACAATTTTTGACAAAAACTGCATCTTCATACAGAAGATTAGATATTTGGTTATACATATTAGATGTACATACATATTGGATATTTGAGTGACTCTGCTGCCGGACTCCCTGCTGTTCATTCTTTATTAGATTCAGCTAAGAAAAGGCTTGATATTTTTATATTCTTCTAAGGGACACGACTAAGCCTTTGGGAGGTGACGGAGCCAAATGGGAAGGTAAAATTCTCGAAGCCTTAAATTATACGGATGATTTTAGTGTCCTGTATGCAAATGCAAGAAAAATGAATGAATTTTTGGAGGCTTTAAGTGGTATAGACTAGGAATAAATGGATAGCTTCACTTACCTGGGTAGTAAAATTTGTGAATATGGTGGATGCATGAATAAAAGGTAGAATAGCCTAGACACAGGCTGATTTTCCACAGTTGAAAAAAGCTATGAAGACTAGGAAAACGTTTCTGAGAACTAAGATACGAATACTGGTAGCCATGGTAATGACAGTGGTCATTGTGCTTCTGAAACGTTGGTGCTTCGAAAGGTTGAGAAAGATTTACTAAATATTTTTTAGAGGAATTGTCTAAAGATAGTCTTAGGTACTATTTCGACTGACCATACATCAAGCAGTAAGCTGTAAAAAAAATGTGGTCCGACAATACCTTCTAGGGCTATAATGAAAGAAAGGTTAAGATGGATTGGCTGCGGTTTACGGATGAAGGATGACAAACTATCAAAAAATGTGTTTTTTGGACTGCATCTAGTGCCAAGCAAAAAGTAGGCTGTCCTCGAATAGGGGGAGAAAGATGTAAAGGAAACTGTAACTTCATGGGAAAGGGTAAGGGGTGAAGCTTTGAATAGATTTGAGGCGGAGCGTGTGCAGCTGTGTTGGCTTCTGTCGGCTAAAAAGAGAAGAATATGAATGGGATTTTAAGGAAACAGTAAATTTAATGAAAATATTCTTACAAAAATACGCTTCATTTAATAACCAAAGACACACATTGGGATATATTACTTTACGCTTATTGAACGGACATAATTAGAGACATCCTATTGTAAATCTTTTTGCACATTTGACATTGGTCCTGGAAAGGTTTTCCTTCTGCATTCATTGGCTCTAATCCACTCTCTAATTCGTTCCTTCTTGGCTGTGTGGTCCACCGTAGTTTCAATTCCAAACTGTGTCAATGTTCGTAACAGTTTATTTTTTTCTTCTAAACAACTATGAACACTCATGATGGAAAAGTTTACTGACATACCGTCTGGCGTCAGATTAGCGCTAGCATCATAAACACCGAGACTTGAGTACGAGGTTCTGTGTTTAGTAAGCCATTTATCTTCGTAATACTTATGGAACTCCTTGATGGTTGTGCGTCGCGTATCATCTGGTTCAAAAACTTTCCGGAAGAATCTTTGTAGTCTGGATGAAAAATCCTTGAAAGGTATTGGTATTTTATTGGTCTTTCGTTGTTGCCAATCTAAGAACGATGAATACCTACGGTCATTGGATTGGTCTGCTTTCTGCCATGGCAGCGATCCTGTTAAACACACAAAAATCAGTATCCCAAATTGCCAGATATCGTGGGAGGTATGGACAAAGTATCCTATATTAAACGGCAGTGTTGCAACTTCCGGTGGGCAGTATGTTAATAGTTCATTTTTACGTGCAACTTGGGCTCCAACTTTTTTCATACTGCCAAAATCACACAGCTTTACAAGTGTAAAGTCAGTACGGAAAACGAGAATGTTGTCCATTTTTACATCTCTGTGAGCCATATCCTTGCTGTGGACGAAGTCCAGTGCGGAAGCAATTTGACATAGAACACGCTTTGAGTTTATTTCGCCTGAAAAATAACCATATTTAAAATTTTAAAGATTTCCTCCATACTACGAGGATACATTTATTTGGAAAGCTTGGCTAAACATACTAACATATGTTACGTAATAACTGCAAGTACTAGGCGCATTATAACTTATGCTAGTTTTGTCTCTATCGTTTCCGCTATTATTATCTGAAGGTCTCATTGGCTCACTGACATTTTGGGTCTCGTCAAAGTATAATTGATGCTGTATTTATTTATATTCTCTTAAAATTGTAAAAGACAAAAATATCGAAGTTATAAAGCTTTTTGGTGATAATTGGTGTCAAACTAAAAGCAGTTTATAGTAATGAAACGTAATATGAAAAACTCAAAAATTACACCAGCTTAAATAATTGGTCTTAAATGTACTCTTATCCTCAGTAACTCCAGTATATTTAAGTGCATACATAGAGTACATAGTACACGTTAATGAGCCGCTAGGAAATGTTCCAGTGGGAACTCATTAGGAATATGGGCAAAATCTTAGACTACATACAAAAAAACAATTTTCAGTATTTATGATTTTTCATATTATATAGATTTGAAGTTACCTTTGTGAGCTTTGAAATCTGTTTTCGTACATCTCTTTAGTTAAAAAAAAAACAGAAATAGAGAAAAGATACAGACATGTCAAAGATTCTGCTGCAAGAATTAAAGTCGCTTCCTTCTTATAAAATAAATCCTAATGTCTCTTGAGTTTGGTTGCAAACTATCAGAAAACTTGCAAGTATCAATTTGCACGTCCTTTTTTGAAAGTAAACTTCTCCTTATTCTTGTACTTGATAAAGGGACATTATACTCATTTAAAGGAGTTTTGGAAGCGATGGTAATGACAAGGGTCAGGTATGGTTCTGAAACGTTAGAAAGGCTGAGGAAAATTAGCTAAACGGTTTCCAGGGATTTTGTCAAAGGATAGTCTCGGGTACTCATTCGACTAACTGTATATAAAACAACATGCTATGCAAAAAGTGTGTTTTAGCCTCCCTTTATAGAACTGTAACAAAAGAAAGGCTAGACCACGTTTTACGGATGAATTGCGACAGGTTGCCAAAAATTTTGCTTTTTGGCCATCCATCTGGCCATTTTGGTCAAACGAACAGTAGGTCGTCCCTGAATGCAGTGTCACCAGGAACAGTTAAAATAAATCGAGACTTACTGGCAGGGGTCAAAGAGTGAAGCTTTGAAAAGCTTAGAAGAGGAGCGCGCGCAGCTGTAATGGCCTCTGGCAACTTGATGGTACAGTAAGTTTTTAGCAATAGTAGTAAATAAATGAATATCCATGTTTTGCGTACCTCTTTATCAATTCTGTCTTACTCATTCCATGGAGATGAAATTTTCTTGCTTTGACTTAAAATAATCATCTAGTTTGCTAATCTTAACGGAAGTTTTGTATTAACCTTTTCCACTGAAAGCTAATTTATTTCTGGATTCTTTTTATTCATATTTATTGCTACTATTGTAGTTATACTACACTAGGTCTTACTGACCCACTGAAGGCATTTAGGTGTTTGTGGGAAACTACTAGTAGTGAAACTTGTTCTCTGAACCATTCTTGAAGCTGTTGGTCAATGATTCCTTACAAATTGTCAATAGTGGCTCATTAAAGTGTATTGGAACCACTGGGGAGTAAAAGCATATAAAGAACCTAGAGCAAGGATTCAGAGGAAATTTTTGCCCAAAAGCCTAATAACTTCTTTATTTTTTATTTACCAAATGTATAAGAGATATATAGACAAATAGGAAATCGAAGACGTTTTTAGTCTGACAAGACCTAAATACATTCATTTAGCTTTTATAAGCGTAACCCTGGTTTGAAATCATACCATATCCATCAAAAATCATAACCGAACTAGTCTGATTCAGTGGCACTAATTAAGTGGAAAGATTTTCCCCCCTCCCGTTGTATTTTGAAAATACCTTTTTGCGGTATTTTGATCGAAAAATGCACTTGTTTGGAATTCCCATTGGGGAAAAAAAATAGTCTTTGTAGATTTTGAAAAATACAACCCCCTCCTTCCCCCAACATTTTCGTTAATTGGTGTCCCAGACCTGGTTGGCGAAATAGATAAATAATAATTGAAATGAAGACAGCATAAGAACAAAGCTGCTGAAACCCGACATAAATTCTGAATAGCACTTATAAATAAGTTCGATTTAACTGACGTTAATGATTTCTGAGACCACAGTGACTAATTGTGATAAAGTGAAAAACGTAGAATAACGAAGAAAAATAGACCGTGAAGCAAGAAGAAAAATGAAATTAATTTCGACCGAAATTTATTAAGTTCAAATAAAAAAAAAGTGAAGAAGAAGGTCTTCTGGACAATGTAAAAGACAAACTTAAAAAAAACGTAAATTATAAAGGAAGACGCCCTCTCTGAAGTAGGTCTCTTTTGACCGTAACTTGAAGAAGGGGTTCCCCCCTTTTTATTTTTGAATGAAATTTGATTTTTCATGTTTTTTGAATATGTATATTTCAGGTTAACTAAATTGCAGGCAAATAGGTTAGAAAATTTCCATATACTTAATTCTTAAACTGGGTAAGTGTGAATCAGAGGAGATAAAATGCAATCCTGGCAATATTGAGTTTGGAATGGTACAATTGGACCACAGGATGCTATTCCAGTTATGAGCGATATATCAAATTATGACTGGGGTGAAAGTTCCCCAAATACAATTTTGGGCTTGCAAAACCAAGAAATATAAATATTACATTATTGTTGCTAGTTCTGAGGGCGAAACCTGTGTTAAAGGTTGCATATACATAGCCAAAATGTAAATACGAGGAGAACTAAAAAAAGAAAATAGCACAGATTTTTGTTATACGTTTTTCTGCTTTTCAGCGCCGATTTGACAAAGCAGCGTTAATCTTTCTCACCATCATCACTATTTTGATGAAAATGTCTTTATAATTCTCCAATCTACAGTCTGAGTTTTCTGTCTTTTTTTTCTTCGAAGAAAAAGAAGTGAAGTTAGGCTAAGTTGGATACGATGATCAATGTCCATGATGACCGTTTTTGAAAATTCTTGCTACATCAGTGCCGTTTATTTTTAATGTTGTTTTTGGCAGAAAATGAGAAAATCCTGTGCTGATTTTACCCCGTGTTTGATGCACTGAGGCACAACGCTTGTTGCACTAGACGAGAACAACCCGTGTTCGAACCCGCTGAGCCGTGAACAACCCGTCTTCGAACACGGGTTTTCTCGTCTAGTGTATCAAGCGTTTTCACAAAGCGGGTTCTCGAGGAAAACACGGGGTTTAAACTTCGAACCCGCTGAAACTAGCCGAAACTAGACGAAAAACTAGAAATTTGAAACTAGACGAGAACAACCCGTGTTCGAACCCGCTGAGCCTGAAAACGCAGCTTTTGTTCTGGCCTTGGGAAGGTGTAGTTGTTTTGATCCCAACTCATGTTAATTTCAGCTCGTTTTGAGTTTGACTCGGTTATTTATTGTAATTTCTGTTCGTTTTGGGTTTCATTTATTTATCGATGCTGATTTGGGGTAGTTTCACGCTTGGTAGATTATTTGATTTTATTTTTACTCTTTGTTTGTTTAATGGAGTTCTTTACTTTTATTTGAAATACCTATTTTGTGGAAAAAGTTTTTTTAATTAATTTCTGTTCGTTTTATTTGGACAAAGTCATTTCAGGGAAAAAGAAAGTAATACTTTAAATCTTTTCGTTTTTTTAAGACTTTATAGTTTGGCCTGCTATTTGTATGCTGGAGAGAAATTTTGAGCAATTTTTAACAACATACACCCTTTTAAAAATCTGGACACAACTGACCTGAAATGGAAAACTTGATACCATTCGCAAAAAAACTGTTTACTTTCTTTGATAGCTGGGATACACTAGGCTTTTCGATTTCCAATTGAATGAGCCCTTTTTGGAACGCCAATGCTTTCTATAAACACCTTATATGCCCCCAGGGCATAAATTACAATCCTTACCCTAAAGGCTGTTAGGGTGTCCTCCTCTAAGACCTAATTTCCAGAACTTTCAACTACGTTAAACAATATGACTATCTCAAAATTTTGATTGGATGTGTTTTGGGAAACGGTGGGCGTGATAGGGGCGTTAGTCGCTCTCCAATCACTTTCAACCATTAAAATGGCACTAGCCCTTTCAATTTCCAATCAAATGAGCCCCTTTGAAGATTCTACGACAACACTTTCAATAAAAACATTATATGCCCCAGGGCATAACTTACAACCCTTGCCTGATGGCTGGGGGCGGTGTCATTCTCAATGACCTAATTTCAGTGACTTCCTACTTCGTTGAATAAAATGGCTATCTAAAAATTTTGATTGGATGTGTTTGGAGGTATGGTGGGCGTTAGAGGGGGGTTAGTTACCCTCCAATCACTTTCGACTATTAAAAAGGGCACTAGCCCTCTCAATTTCCAATTAAAATGAGCCCCTTTTGAAGTTTTGCGACAACTCTATCTATGAAAATCTTATATGCCCCCAGGGAATAACTTACCACCTTCGCCCTGGGGGCTCTGGGGGTTTGTCATCCTTAAATACATAGTTTCCAGAACTTTCAACTACGTTGAACAAAATGGCTATCTCTAAACTTTGATTGAATGTTTCTAGGGAAATGTTGGGCGTGAGAGTGGGGGTTAACTACTCTCCGCTCACTGTCGACTATTAAAAAGGGCAATTTAAATTTTCAATCAAATGAGCCTTTTTTGAAATTTCTACAACAACTTTCTATATAAACCTTATATACCCCCAGGGCATAACTTACAACCCTTGCACTGAGGGCTTTGAGGGGGTTATCATCCTAAAAGATCTGATTTCCAGAACTTTCAACTAAGTTGAACAAAATGGATATCTCAAAATTTTGATTGGATGTGTTTGGGGAAATAGTGGGCGTAAGAGGGGTGTTAGTTGCCCTCTAATCTCTTTCAACTATTAAAAAAGGCACTAGCCCTTTCAATTTCCAATCGAACGAGCCCTTTTCAAGTTTCTACGACAACACTCATTAAGAACCTTATATGCCCCCAGGGTAAAACTTACAACCCTTGCCCTGAGGGCTCGGGGGGGGTCATTCTCAAAGACCTAATTTCCATAAATTTATACTATGTTGAACAAAGTGGCTATCTGAAAATTTTGATTGGATGTGTTTGGAGGAATGGTGGGCATGAGAGAGGGGTTGGTTACCTTCTAATCACTTTCGAATATTAAAAAGGGCCCTAGCCCACTCAATTTCCAATTGAATGAGCGCCTTTTGAAGATTTACGACAACTCTATCTATAAAAACGTTATATGCCCCCAGGACATAACTTATAACCTTTGCCGTGGGGGCTCTGGGGGCTTTGTCATCCTTAAATACATAATTTACAGAACTTTAGAGTGCGTTGAACAAGATGGCTATCTCGTAACTTTGATTGAATGTTTTCGGGGTGATCATGGGCGTGAGAGGGGGGTTAATTACTTTCCACTCATTGTCACCTATTAAAACGAACAATTTGAATTTCCAAACAAATGAGCCCTTTTGAAACTTCTACAAAAACTTTCTATATACACTTTGAATGTCCCCAAGGCATAACTTACAACCCTTGCACTGATGGCTCTGATGGGCTTATAATCCTAAAAGGCCTAATTTCCAGAACCTTCAAATACGTTTAACAAAATAGATATCTCAAAATTTTGATTGGATGTGTTTGGGAAATGGTGGGCGTCCAATCACTTTCAACTATAAAAAAGGCAGAAACCCTTGCAATTTCCAATTGAATGAGCCTTTTTGAAGTTTCTACGACAGCGCTTCCAATAAAAACCCTATATGCCCCCAGGGCACAACTTACAACCCTTGCCCTGTGGGTTGTGGGGGGGGGGATTGTCATCCTTAAAGACCTAATTTCCAAAACTTTCGTCTACGTTGAATAAAATGCCTATCTAAAAATTTTGATTGGATGTGTTTGGGGAAAAGGTGGGTGTGAGAGGGGGGTTAGTTGCCCTCAAATCACTTTCGACTATTAAAAGGGCCCTAGCCCTTTGAATGTCCAATCGAATGAGCCCTTTTTCAAGTTTCTACGACATCGATAAAAACCTTATATGCCCTCAGGGCATAATTTATAACCTTGCCCTGAAGACTATGGGGGGAGTGTCCTCTCAAAGGTATAATTTCCTGAACTTTGAACTGCTTGGAACAAAATGGCTATCTCAAAATTTTTACTAGATGTTTTGGGGGAAATGGTGGGTCTGGAAGGGGTGTTAGTTGCCTTCCAATCACTTTCGACTATTAAAAAGGGCACTAGCCGTTTCAATTTCCAATCGAATGAGCCCCTTTTTGAAGTTTCTACGACAATGCGTTCTATAAAAACCTTATATGCCCCAGGGCATAACTTACAATCCTTACCCTGAGGGCTGTGGGGGGGTTGTCCACACAACCCCCCACAGGAAATTAGGTCCTCAAAGACCTAATTTGCAGAACTTAAAACTACGTTGAATAAAATGGCTATCTCAAAATTTTGATTGGATGTGTTCGGGGAAAAGGTGGGCGTGAGAAGGGAGTTAGTTGCCCTCCAATCACTTTCGACTATTAAAAAGGGCACTAGCCCTTTGAATTTCCAGTCGAATGAGCCCCATTTGAAGTTTCTACGACAAAGCCTTCTATAAAAACCTTATTTGCCCCCAGGGCATAACTTACAACATTGCCCTGAGGGCTGTGGGGGAGTGTCCTCCTCAAAAACATATTTTCTATCTGGAAATCAACTACACTGAACAAAATGGCTCTCCCAAAATTTTGATTGGAGGTATTTCAGGAAATGTTGGGCGTGGAAGGGGTGTTAGTCACCTTCCAATCACTTTCGACTATTAAAAGGACACGAGCCACTCCAATTTCCAATTGAATTAGCCCTTTTCGAAGTTTCTACGACAACTTCTTCGATACGAAGTGCCCTGCTCTAAAGGAAAAAAAAATAATAAATAATACAGTGTGCCAACATCTCTCTTATATGCCCCCAGGGCATAACTTAAAACTTTAGCCCTGAGGGTTTTGGGGGAGTGTCTTCCTTAAAAACATATTTTCTATCTTAAAATCAACTACGCTGAACAAGATGGCTATCTCAAAATTTTGATTGGATGTGTTTCGGGGAATGATGGGCGTGGGAGAGCATGTTGCCCTCCAATCATTTTCGACTATTAAAAAGGGCACTAGCCACTCCAATTTCCAATCGAATAAGCCCTTTTTGAAGTTTCTAAGACTACTCCTTCGATGCGGAGTGCCCTGGTATGGAAAAAATAATAATAATAATACATTTTGCCAACATCGTTCTTTACTTAGGCAGCGCGGTTGCGCTGCCTATGGTGGATACTGTCTGCTGGCAGATTGTTTACCAGCAAATACAGAAATAAAACAATTAGGTGATTAGAAAAACAGATGAAGAGATTCTTGTTCTTGTTGACTATGTGTGCATAACGAGACAATCACACAAGCTTCCTTGCTGAAACCAACATGCTTTTCATTTGAAGGAGAGCTGTTTTTAATGGGGAGTTATTTAGGCTTGACCCAACACATCTGTTTCATCTTTCTCAGAAAAATTGTCAATCCTTTCCCATATTTTCGTAGATAGAGAACTGAAGCTTTTGAGATCAGAGAACTGATCTCATTTCTTAAAACCTGTTGAATTCAAGTATGTAATTTTAAGTAGAATTGCATCTTTTTTGGATGTATCTACTACCTTTTTATAAATTGTCCAAATTTTCGTATGGTAATACGAAATGGTTCTTGGTTTTGGTTTCTTGGTTTAGCTAATTTTAATGGTACGGAGAGTAAGCAAACATATGTGATACAAGGCACCTTGACTTTCAGATTGATTATAAATTAAATTGGAAAAAAATAGTTAAGTTGTGTTGGGGAAAGTTGCACGGGGTTTGGGGCTGCTTCGTAGATTTAAGCAAGTTTTTGCTGTTTCAGTTTTCAAAGTTGTATGTATTCCCTTGTTCTGCCTTACATTGTTTATGGTTGCTCTGCTGGGACTAGTGATTTCGTTGTTAATTTAAGCGGATAAAGATTGTGGAGAATAAAGCGTTGCGCTTCTTTGGTGATTTTGTTAAATGTGACCATACAATGGATTGTTATTGCCGTTTTAATATATTAAATGGTGGACAGTTGAGAGATCCCCTGACAGTTCTGCTTGGACTGTTTTTTTTTGTGAATACAGTCTTTAATTAAAACGATTTTTTATTTATAAAAAAAAACGGTTAAATAAAATCAACTGTTCAGAAAGAAGAAGTAATGCTCACAGCCGCTTAATGACTGGTGTTTCAACATTAAAAATAGGTCACTTTTCCCTGAAGGACAGGGTTGCACTTAATTATGTTTCCAAGCCATATATTTTTTTTCATATGACCTTTTGATCACAGAACATGCTACTACTGAGGTGTTTTCGTGGAGCAGGCAATAACGTGATTGTAGAATAAGTATTTTCTCCTCGCATGCGCTTAAAAATTTATGTCTCAATTAAAAAGGGTATAACAAAGTTTTATGCTATTAAATACGTAATTATTCTACCATTTTTACTTACCCAAGCCATTTTCTCCTATGTTTGATGTTAAGTCACCGAGAGGTGCATACTCTTGAGCAAAAATGTAATGCGTTTGTGTCTCAAAAGCAACATCATATGTATCAATCACATTGGGGTGTGGGCTAAAGAAATAACTATAATGTAATTCTCGGAAGAAATCTTTCCTGGAAGTCGTTTCCTTTTGCAAGGCCTTGAGAACAATTTCCTGGCGAGTTTTCTTATGTTCTGAGAGATATACTTTGGCAAACCACCCGGCTCCAATTGTTTGTATGACATCATATTCATCCTCAAGTTCAACCTAGAAATCAGATGGCTTATTAATCTGGAACAATCGAAGCGTTAAATAGTTCTATATTGGAAATAAAAATTAGAGGCTTTGGGATATTATGTTTGCGTGTCTTTCGGAACAAGTTGAGAACTATTTGTCATAGAAGAAATTAGCCTTTAACATTAGAAAAACCTTACCCACCAGTTACGATAAATTTGGACAGGTTTTTTGAACTTTCGTATTGGAAAAGTAAGATGGTAAAGTGCTTGAATAGCAGCAAGATGAAGCATAAGATAAATAGTTTAATTTATTGACAATCTATTGAAGGAAGAAGTTAGAACATTTTCAAATAGTTCGTGGTAACGAATTGTAAGTAAGGAGCGACTCAACTCAGTAGCAATCGAAACTTTAAAAAACGGAACTTTGATGTAAATAGACAGCTTATTATTGATTCCAAATATATAAGATTCATCAAGTTTAGTGTTACCCATCAAAAGCTACGAGCCTGAGAAAATGTGCCTGATTTTGTAAAAAGAGGTAAACACCCTCTAAAATTCAAGGAGTCTTAAAGAAAACACACCATCAGATGTAACGTACCAGAGAACCCTACTGTGGAAGTTTCAAGCTCCTATATACACAAATGTAGAATTTTGCTATTTTTGCCATAAGACAGATGACGGATGCGTGTTTATTTATTTTTTTCCCCAGGGGTCATCATATTAAAGTAATAGTCTGGAGAAGATCGAGAGATGGTGCATTCGAACAGGAATTAAAAGTTTTAGTGCCCTTTTTAAGTGAACAAGAAGATTGGACGGTAACTGGCCCCCCTCCCACGCCCATTTTTTCCCAAAGTTATCTGATCAAAATTTTGAGATAGCCGTTTTATTCAGTATAGTCGAATAGATCAAATAACTATGCTTTTAGGGGTAAAATGACCCCCGACATTCCGTGGGGAGAGACCTGTAAGTTATGAAATTTGTACATTGCTTACGGATAGTATTTGTTATTGGGAAGTGTACAGACATTTTTCAGGGGGTGGAGAGTCTGTGTTTGGGCTGGATTTCCATAGGGAGAATATTCCATGGGGAGAGAACGGAGGGAGTGAATTTTCCAGGGTAAATATGACACTGGGGGGATTTCACAGAATTCCTATACGAAATTCTTTTTAATTGTCTTACATTCTCTTTGCCAACTCAATTTTGCATGTGGAGAGGTTCCGGGGAAAATATCTGGGGGCTATTTTTCCCGTGTTTTGATTTCCGGGGACAACGTTTCGGAGTGATCGAGAAACCAATTAGAGATTAAAATCCTTTTCAAATGAATGTAAACTTACGAGAATTTTTCAGGCCAAATCGTCCGCAAGAAATTTTACGGGGAGGGGGGATTTTCAGAGAGGATGGAACTGTGTGGCCAGAATTTGAAGAAGGTGCACTTTACATTGGATGAAATTTCCACGGACAGTTGCCCATGAAGGAGGGGGCATATTTCATGGAGGGTTGGCCAGATTTACATGTATTATTTGAAAAATAATCAGAATCATAGGCAGCGCAATAGCGCTGCCTAAGTAAAGAACGATTATGGCACAATGTATTATTTTTTTTTCCTTCAGACCAGGGCACTTCGTATCGAATAGTTTTCGCAGAAACTTCGAAAAGGGCTCATTCGATTTGAAATTGGAGTGGCATGTGCCCTTTTTAATAGTCGAAAGTGATTGGAAGGCAACTAACACCCAATCCAGGCCTACCATTTCCCCAAACACATCCAATCCAAATTTTGAGATAGCCATTTTGTTCAGTGTAGTTGATATCCAAATAGAAAGTATGTTTCTGAGGAGGACACTCCCCCATAGCCCTCAGGGCAAGGCTTTTAAGTTATGCCCTGGGGGCATATAAGAACGATGTTGACACAATGTATTATTTATTATTTTTTTTTCCCTTTAGACCAGGGCACTTCGTATCGAAGAAGTTGTCGTAGAAACTTCGAAAAGGGCTCATTCAATTGAAAATCGGAGTGGCTTGTGCCCTTTTTAATGGTTAAAGTGATTGGAAGGCAACTAAAACCCCTTCCACGCCCACCATTTCCCGAAACACATCCAATCAAAATTTGGAGATGGCCATTTTGTTCAGCGCAGTTGATTTTCAGATAGAAATTATGTTTTTGAGGAGGACACTCCCCCCACAGCCCTCAGGGCAAGGGTTGTAAGTTATACCCTGGGGGTATATAAGGTTTTTATAGAAAGTGTTGTCGTAGAAACTTCAAAAAAGGCTCATTCGATTGCAATTCAAAGGGCTAGTGCCCTTTTTAAGAGTCGAAAGTGATTGGAAAGCAACTAACCCTCCTCTCATGCCCACCTTTTCCCCAAACACATCCAATCAAAATTTTTAATATACTCTTTGTTCATTGTAGTTGAAAAGTTTGGAAGTTATGTCTTCGAGGACGACAACCCCCACAGCTTTCAAGACAAGGGTTGAAAGCTATGCCCTTGGGGCGAATGAGGTTCTTATAGAAAGCGTTGCCGTAGAAACTTCAAAATGGGGTCATTTGATTGGAAATTGAAAGGGCTAGTGCCTTTTTTAATATTCGAAAGTGATTGGAAGGCAACTAACACCCCTTCCACGCCCACCATTTCCCCTAACACATCCAATCAAAATTTTGAGATAGCAATTTAGTTCAAACTGCCTTTTTCAATATCCGGGTTGCAGCGATAGCTAGCAACCTAGGAAAAGACGATCACGTCCAACGTTAAAAACATAATAACCCATAACTCCTAAAAATAGAGTCAGATCAAAACAAAAAGTACACCGTTAGAACCGCCTTGTCCGAAACCCTATATTAAAGAACGATAGCCCATAGTAACTGAAGTACTAAAAGGAATCATTGTACAGATAGTGATGAAACACACACTTATATATATTAATATTCAGAATATTATAATATTCAGAATATTATATTAAAGAACGATAGCCATAGTAACTGAAATACTAAAAGGAATAATTATATAGATAATGATGAAACACACACTTATCTTTAGATAAAATAGTTTAACGCAAATTTATTTTATTATTTTCCTTAAGAAGCCATCATAGGTAAAAATTTCCCTTACCGGGAATCAAACTCAGGCTAACTGGGTGAGAGCCGACTATCCTAACCATTAGACCATAGGCTATAGTTACATTAAAGAACGATCAAGCAGTTCGGGGTAACAGACTGTAAGTAAGAGGTGATCCGGCTCAATAGTAACTGAAACTCTAAAAAACAGAATTTTGATACAATAAGATACGTCAAAGAATTGGATTCTTATTCTGATTTTAAATATATAATTACATAAAATATAATTACAAAGGATTGATATAGTTCATCATTTACTTGCAACTTTTGGCTTCATTGTATGCAGCTAAAAAATTCAATTACATGTTTTCGTTTGGCGTTCTACGAAGAAAACACCAAATAAACTCTGTTTTTCTGTGCTATTATAGAAAAACAGTGTTCGTGCGTCCACATTGTCTAACTAACTTATTTTTATCCCGTAGACCACAAAATAGAACCAAGGCCTGGTCCAAAGAGTATGGGCAACTACTGGGGTTTTCAATATAGCAAACGCTGTAAAATTACTTTGCTAGCATGACCTTAAAATAGCACGCTAAAAATAAGGTTCCTAAACTCTCAAAAATCCAACCCTGTTTTGAATGTGAATGAATATGAGTAAAAAAAAAACAGATAAAGTTTTATTTCAAAGAAAATGACAAATAATTTGTCTTGAAAAATTGATCATGGTTTTTTTGCCTTGATGTTAGTTTCAAAACAATATTTATGCAACTGTAAGCCTTGGGCCTAAGAGAAACCTAATATAACACATTTTAGTGTGAACTAAAACGTATGTGAACCACTTGAGCTGAAAGAATTTGATTTTGACAAGGAGTTTGATTAAGTCTGGAGGATTATGATGGAGATCCTAACAGAGGATAATTCACAGTATAGGTATCTTATAGAAGAAACTACAAAGTTTATTGTTCCTAATGAGACGATCGAGGGATTTACGGGAAAATTCAATCATGGAATTGAAAAACATGTTGAACAATTGAACACGAAGATACAAGCTGATGATTTACTGTACAAATATGCAATATACTTAAGTAGTTTTTACAAAGGTATGAATTGGGTTGACCGGGCTTGCGATATGCCAAATCGAAATTACGTAAACTCTTCTGCCGATAAAAGAGAGGATAAATTAGAGTTGAGAGATATTGGGATAAAGACATGGGTGAAGCTTGTGATAGAAAATCTGTTTAAGTCTATGGCTGCAGAAATAAAGAAGTGCATAAATACTTTCCGGGATGAGCGTCATATCAATTAAATTCTGATTATGTAAAATCTAATTCTGATAATTTAACCCTTTGGATGTTGTTACTGTCGAGCGACTTGAACTTCTATCCTCCTCGTTAAGAGGAGAGTCCTCTAGCCACTGTGCAATAGCAACTGTTGATATACAAGTAATTTTAGGTTTGATGATGTATCTGGACACTACTCACGCAGTCCCATTGGTAGGTTTCATAAATTTAGTACAACAAATCATGCTCGATTCTTTTTTGAGGATGAAAAGTACATAGAAGTTGACTGATCCACTTCTGAGGCGAACCGCAGCCAATAGTAACCAAAAGTTGAAAACGTGTTTTGAAAATAACTGCCTAAGAAGAAAAATTGACACTGATTCAGAAATAGTAACTATTATTTAGGTTAATATCAAAAGTAAAAATTTATCCGGGTTGCAGCGGTAACTAGCAACATACTAATAGCAAAAAGAAACTTGTGGTGGATTCAAACAAACTTTCAAAAATGGTTCCTGATCAAAATGAAAATTACCCCATTGGAACCATTATGGTCAAACACCTTGAATAGGGGAAATACAGTCCCCCAACTTGAACTACAAGGAAAATCTCTTTTTTCCGTTTGTAGCACTGATGTCATTCCCTTTCTTTTTTTCCTCCAGGACGAGCGATCATAGAGAGATGTCTAATGGGTCATTTTAAAGAAATCTTCTAATCAAGGGTCTCATTTAGGCGAAACATGGCGTTAAAGTAATTGAGCTCCACAAAGAATGCATGTGAATGATCGTCATGAAAGGAATGAAAGAATTTGCATTTAGCACAGCCCCAAACATGATACTAAAACCAACATAGAAAATCAGTTTTCATAGGCAGTGCAAAAGCGCTGCCTAAGCAAAGAGGGATGTTGGCACAATGTTTTGTTTATTTAGACCAGGGCACTTTGTATCGAAGGAGTTGTTTTAAAAACTTTGAAAAGGGTCTCATTCGATTGGAAATTGGAACGGCTAGTGCCCTTTTTAATAGACGAAAGTGATTGGAAGACAACTAACACCCCTTCCACGCTCACCATTTCCCCAAACACGTCCAATCAAAGTTTTGAGATAGCCATTTTGTTCAGTGTAGTTGATTTTCAGATAGAAATTATGTTTTTTGTGCATACTCCCCCACAACCCTTAGGGTAAGGGTTGTAAGTTATGCCCTAGGGGCATATAAGGTTTTTATAGAAAGCTTTGTCGTAGAAACTTCAAAAAGGACTCATTCGATTGGAAATTCAAAGGGCTAGTGCTCTTTTTAGGTCGAAAGTGATTGGAGGGCAACTACCCCCCCTCTCACGCCCACCTTTTCCCAAAACACATCCAATCAAAATTTTGAGATAGCTATTTTGTTCAACGTTGTTGAAAGTTCTGGAAATTAAGTCTTTGAGGATGACACCTCCCCCTCCCCCCTCATTCCTCAGGGCAAGGCTACAACATACAATCATAGGCAGCGCAATAGCACTTACTAAGTAAAGAACGATGTGGGCACAATATATATATTTTTTTTATTTCTTGGTCTTAGACCAGGGCACTTCGTATCGAAGGAGTTGTCGTAGAAACTTCGAAAAGGGCTCATTCGATTCAAAATTGGAGTGTCTTGTGCCCTTTTTAATAATCGAAAGTGATTGGAAGGCAACGAACACCCCTTCCACGTCCACCATTTCTCA
Organism: Artemia sp. Qi Xiang Cuo; assembly: GCF_049724085.1. NCBI lineage: Eukaryota > Metazoa > Arthropoda > Branchiopoda > Anostraca > Artemiidae > Artemia > Artemia sp. Qi Xiang Cuo. The sequence goes on from NC_142813.1 coordinate 27,013,751, forward strand.
AAACACATCCAATCAACTTTGAGATAGCCATTTTGTTTAGCGTAGCTGATTTCCAGACAGAAATTATGTTTTGGAGGAGGACACTCCCCTTCGGCCCTCAGGGCAAGGGTTGTAAGTTATGCCGTGGGGGCATATAAGGTTTTTATAGAAAGCGTTGTCGTAGAAACTTCAAAAAGGCTGGTACGATTGGAAATTCAAAGGGCTAGTGCCCTTTTTAATAGTTGAAAGAGATTCGAGGATAACTAACACCCTCTCACACCCACCTTTCCCCAAATACGTCCAATCAAAATTTTGAGTTAGCCATTTTGTTTGACGTAGTTAAAAAGTCTGGAAAGTATGTCTTTGAGGATGACACTCCCCCCACAGTCCTCAAGGCAAGGATTGTGAGTTATGCCCTGGGAGTATGTAAGGTTTTTTTTTATAGAAAACGTTGTCGTAGAAACTTCAAAAAGGAATAATTGGATTGGAAATTGAAACGGTTTGTGCCCTTTTTAATAGTCGAAAGTGATTGGATAGCAAGTAACTCCCCTATCACGCCCACCATTTCCCTAAACACACCCAATCAAAATTATGAGATATCCATTTTTTTTCAACGTAGTTGAAAGGTCCGGAAATTATGTCTTTGAGGATGACAAACCCCTCACAGTCCTCAGGTCAAGGGTTGTAAAATATGCCCTGGGGCATATAAGGTTTCTATAGAGAGCATTTTCGTAGAAACTGCACATTCGATTAGAAATTGAAAGGGCTAGTGCCCTTTTTAATAGTCGGAAGTGATTGGAGGGCAACTAACCTCCCTCTCAAGCCCACCATTTTCCCCAAACACATCCAATCAAAATTTTTGAGATAGCAATTTTCTTCGACGTAGTTGAAAGTTCTCGAAATTAGCTCTTTGAGGATGACACCCCCCCCATCCCTCAGGGTAAGGGTTGTATGTTATGCGCTGGGGGTATATAAGGTTTGTATTGAAATCGTTGTCGTAGAAACTTCAAAAGTGCTCATTCGATTGGAAATTGAAAGGGCTAGTGCCTTTTTTAATAGTTGAAAGTGATTGGAGAGCACATTCACTCACGCCCACCATTTCCCCAAACACATCCAATCAAAATTTTGAGATAGCCATTTTGTTTAACGTAGTTGAAAGTTCTGCAAATTAGGTCTTTGAGGATGACAACCTCCTCACAGCCCTCACGGCAAGCGTTGTAATTTATGGCCTGGGGGCATATAAGATATTTACGGAAAGCGCTGTTGTAGAAAATCAAAAAGGGCTCATTTGGTTGGAAATTAAAAGGGCCGATACTCATTCTAATGCTCAAAAGTGATAGTAAGGTTTAAAAGTTTTATAGTAAAGATTGATATGGGTACAATGTATTATTATTTTTTTCTCTTTTTTTTGTTTATTCCTAGGCACTTTGTATCCAACAAATTGTTTTAGAAACTTCAAAAAGGGCTTATTCGATTGTAAACAGAAAGGGCTAATGCCTATTTTGATAGTTGAAAGTGATTGGAGGGCAACTAGTCCCCTCCCACGCCCACCCTCCCATTTGCCCATTATGTTTAAAAACTAAATGTTGCCTTAATTTTAAATAAAATGCAGTGCGTTAATACTAATTCCCAATAAGCCATCTCAGCAGTATCCCAAGAACGACTGAGGGTATTATGTTCAAACTATCGGGGCTACTTCTGCTCTTGAAATTTAAACAAATCGAAATAGCGTAAGTGTATCCAAGCTATCAAAGAAAGTAAACAGATTTTTTTTGCGAATGGTATCAAGTTTTCTATTTCAGGTCAACTAGAAGAGGTATGAAACTAAATTAAACACTACTAGGCCTATTTGTGTCCAGATTTTTAAAAGGGTGTATGTTGTGAAAAATTGCTGAAAATTTTTCTCCAGCAGACAAATAGCAGGCCAAACTATAAAGTCTTAAAAAACGAAAAGATTTAAAGAACTTTTTGTTTTTCCCGAAATCGACTATATCAATATAAAACAAACAGAAATTAATTAAAACAATTTTTTCCACAAAAATAAGTTTTTCAAGGAAAAGTAAAGAACTCCATTAAACCAAAAATGAGCAAAAACAAAATCAAATAATCTACCGAGCGTGAAACTACCACAAATCAGCATCGAAAATATATGAAACCCAAAACAAACAGAAATAATAATATATAACCGAGTCAAACTCAAAACGAACAGAAATTAACATGAGTAGGGCTCAAAACCCCTATGCTTTTTCAAGGCCAGAACATAATTTGTACTTTACTGAAAAAAATATAAATGAATGTGCATTGTCAGTTTAATATACATATACTGATATTTAGTAATCAAAATATTAATATTATTTGATTTATTAAAGTTATAAAAGTAAAATCATTTGTATATTTTTTCAGTAAAGTGCAAATTATATTCTGGCCTTGGGAAAGCATAGGGGTTTTGAGCCCTACTCATGTTAATTTCTGCTCGTTTTGAGTTTAACTTGGTTATTTATTGTAACATCTGTTCGTGTTGGGTTTCATTTATTTATCGATGTTGATTTGTGGTAGTTTCAGGCTTGATAGATTATTTGGTTTTAATTTTGCTCATTTTTGGTTTAATGGAGTTCTTTACTTTTCTTTGAAAAACTTATTTTTTGGAAAAGGTTTTTTTTAGTTAATTTCAATAAAGGTTGTTGCGGAGAATTTGCATTTAGCGCAGCCCAAACATGGTACTAAAACCGAACATAGAAAATTGGTTTCAAATAAAGGTTGTTGCGGTAGCTACAACTTAGCGAAGACCAGACCACAGCCCATAGTAACCATGAATAAAAATAAATTTTGAAAGGAACTGTCGCCCAAAAAATATTCGCTATGTCTCACTGTTTTGAAAATGGTATCATTTGAATTCGATTAAACATTAATACGTAGTTACGAAAACTTTATTTTTTAGAGAGTCATAGGAAAGAATCTGAAACCCCAAATATACAAAGAGTAGGACAACGTAAAACTGCAACAACTTGTAACTGTGATTGCGACTGCTTGCAACTGCTACCATTTCTATTTGCGTCTACTTTCGAGGAATGGTAAAGGGGATGTAGAGCTTTGAAACTTTATTGTTGAAAAATAATAAACATTACTTTGATGTTTTGATACTTTACTGATACTTTGTTGTTGAAAAAAAATGATTTTGAAACGGGCATATTTAAGCCTAGTAAAAGACGATGAAAAATGCAATAGTCTTCTTACGGTTTTCCGAATTATATTAAAGAAAGAATTATAGCCAATAGTAATTGAAGAATTTAAATAGATTAATTAAATAAGCAATAATTACGTGTTTTATATAAGAAACTATAGTTTGGGTTACTATTTGTATGCTGGGGAAACTTTTTCAACAGTTTTTAATCCTGGCACGAACAGTATTTTTTAATTTCATTTTAAAACTTCTGAAGTTGACTTGAAAAATAAAACTCAATATGATTCCCAAAAGATTACATCGATGTTCTTTGACAACCTGGATACACTTACACTCTTTTTATTTATTTAAGAGGGAACCGTATGGAAAACTCCCCGGCTATCTCTTCCAAGTTAAACATTTTTAGCTTGTCTGGCGACAACAGACGCATATAGGCATCAATGTTGGTTTCTATATGTTCCCCTGATCTAGCAAAATAATCTGAGTTTGCTTCTTTTTTTTACTTAGCTTTCTAAATTAGGCTTTTTCGTGCAAATTCTATTTCAACTTGTCCAAGAAGACGGTAGGTACTAGTTTAATAATTTGAAAACGGACTTGTATAGGATTTTGAAAGGAACAAATTGACTTTTAAATTTTTTTCTAATTAATTCAAAAATTATTAGTAAAGACGATGGGAGAAGTGAAGATGTTCAAGATAGAATAGCTAAGGCTCAGGGTGTTTTTACACAGTTCAAAAAGTTTGGAAGAAAAGGAAGATAAGTCTACGAAACAAGATTAGAATTTTAGAAGCTACAGTGATGACAGTGGTGAGATATGGATCTGGAGCATGAGCACTCTGAAAAGCGGATGAAGATTTACTAGATGTTTTCCAAAGAAATTGCCTATGGACTGTTGTGGGTACCCAGCTGACTGACTGTATTTCAAACTGTACGAGATTTTCCGCTCGGGGAGCTATAGGGGGGGCTGTCCACGGGGTAATTAGCTTGACGTCTCTTGTATTATTTTCTATCTATTGGTAGAAAAGCTTAATTTATACTCTAGAATTCTTTGTCGAACACACAACGAAAAATACAGAAAGCAAGATTTTCAGGTTTTAAGGGTATAGAAAAAGATTATTTTTCTATATTATTTGATCAGTAAATGATTTTTTTATTATTTGAGAAGAATATTAGTAAAATGTGCATTACTTGTAAATAAATAAAAATTTATACTCGTTGTCTCTCTACTACTTTTTTTCCATTATATTTTTTCTTCTCGATGGGCACATCTATTTTGGACCTCATTAGACAGAGATGCAAGCAGTTTGGGGGGGGGGGGTCATTGACAGTCTTTTGGATAAAATCATTAATGCCGTTAAGAAAGTGTAGTTCCTTTTACAAGCCATTACTTTTTTCTAAGCCATTTAACCAACAAAATGATTTTTATTTTATTTTTAGCTCAGTTGAGCTTCGCTAGACTGTTTCTGTATTTTATAAACATATCAGGACTTCGTTCTTCCTTTTTATCTTCTTTGGGTAATGATCTTAGACATTGGCCGTGAGATAAATCGGACATTGGAAATACTAATGGGATCTTTCGATGTTGAAAGAGTGTCACTGATGTCACCCTATGACGCCAGGAGCTTTAATTAATTACAGCATTGTACATGAAAGCGTCTTTTGCAACAAACAAGGACGCCAGAAAAGTTTTCTTGGAAATATTAGTCTCTATGGAGATAATGAATTTCTATGACATTTAATGAGCAAGATATGCAATGATATAGAAAGATGACCATATTGTCTGTTGTAGCACAGTTAGTTAATTCGCTCTGTTTCAGTCTTCTAAATAAATAAAACAAAACGTAATCACTTCCAACCAATTTGATAGCGCTTGGAAAAAGCTCAAATAATAAACAACTCCTGCTGAAAAATTGGTATTACAGTAGTATAGGGTCAATGTAAATGACGGGACAATTCCCCCTTATTGTGTCAATCTAAATGACGAGGCAGTCCTCCATTATTTTGTCAATCTAAATGACGGGGCAGTCCCCCTTTTTATTGTAATATCTCCGAGCGGGCCCATAGGCAATCCTTCCGAGCGGGCATTAGAGACATCAAGTCTGTCAACCATCTGGCATGACGTTCCTGAGCGATAAGTATTTTTCTGTAAGAATGCCAACATTTTAAGCGGGCCTATTGCTCACGTGATCATTGATATATTATTATCAGAATTTTGATCACGAAGAATCTCGTTCATTATTAGAAGTGACTTTGAAGCGACATGATGTATAATAAATGAAAATTTTATATGGATTCTAATAAGCAATTGGTAGAATTTTTTTTTGTAATCTATTGATGATATGTTTTTTTTCAACAACGAGTTTTTTAGCTTCTAAGCAACTTCCCGTTGATTTTAGGAAATTTGTGTTTGATATAGGAATCAAACGTGAGACCCAGGATTTCCTAAGGTAAAAGAACGACACGTTACTCGAATGAGCCAACAAGCCATTGAAAATATTGTGATTTTAGAAATACATTCTAATGCATTCAATGTATTGTTTTCCTGAAGTTGCCCACCTGATATTAAGCTTCACAATATAGTAACAAGTTATTTCCACATTCGATTTATCAATTGGATTTTTGGTAGGTGATAACGGTGATCTGTTTCGGGGCATCATTTATGGTATCCTCCTGAGAAAATACATGCCAAGATGATTTGAGATGCATACTGGACAGACAATTGTCCCCCACTACCAGGGCCCCCACCCCTCCACCTCCAATACTTTTGCAGTGTCACGTCGAGGTTTATCTTGTCAGTGTTACTTTGATGTTTCACAGTGTATTTGGGAATTTTTTCGTTGAAACGTATGACTTGGAGTATTTCTGTAATGTTGTGTCGTGGTTATTTGTCAGTGTTACATTCTGTTGATGCTTCAAAGCGCATTTTGAAATTTTTTCGTTGAAATGTACGACTCAAAATATTTTTGTAGTGATGTGTCGGGTTGTATCTTGTCACTGTTACATTCTGTTGATGTTTCAAAGGTCATTTTGGAATTTTTTCGTTGAAACGTATGACTTGGAATATTTTTTTAGTGTTGTGTCGTGGTTTACCTTGTCAGTGTTACATTCTGTTGATGTTTCAAAGTGCATTATGGAATTTTATCGTTGAAACGTATGACTTGGAATATTTTTGTAGTGTTGTGTCGTGGTTTATCTTGTCAATAATACATTCTGTTGATGTTTCAAAGTGCATTTTTTCATTTCGTCGTCAAACGTATGACTTGGAATATTTTTGTAGTGTTGTGTCGGGGTTTATCTTATCAGTGTTACAGTCTGCTGATATTTCAAAGTAGTTTTTTGATTTTTTTTTCATTGAAACGTATGACTTGGAATTTTTCTTTTGTATTTTGTCGTGGTTTATCTTGACAGTTTTACATTCGGTTGTCGTTTCAAAGTGCATTTTGGAATATTTTCGTTGAAACGGATGACTTGGAATATTTGTGTAGTATTGTGTCGTGGTTTACCTTGTCAGTGTTACATTCTGTTGATGTTTTTAAGTGCATTTTAGAACTGTTTCGTTGAAACGTATGACTTGAAATATTATTGCAGCTGTTGTGTCGTGGTTTATCTTATCAGTGTTACATTCTGACAATGTTTCAAAGTGCATTTTACATTTTTGTTTTCATTGAAACGTATGACTTAAAATATTTATAAATCATTTCTGAGACCATACTGGCTAATCATGATAAAACAAAAAAACGCGAAGAAAGGAAGAAAACAAGGACAATTAATAGCAAGTGAAAAAATTGAAAAACTCTGCAAATATTTCGGTCAAGACCTCCGCTTGACCGTCCTCAGTGCAGAATAAAACTGATAAAAATATAAAATACCAAACCTTAAAATAAAAACACAAAATTAAAATTAGATGACCCTTTCTCAGTAACGGTGAAATGGTAACTCTTTCACCGTTACTGAGAAAGGATCGTCTAATTTTAGTTTTGTGTTTTTATTTTAAGGTTTGGTTTTTTATATTTTTATCAGTTTTATTCTGCACTGAGGACGGTCAAGCGGAGGTCATGATCAAAATATTTTCAAAATTTTTCAATTTTTTCACTGGCTGTTGATTGTCCTCGTTTTCTTCCTTTCTTTGCGATTTCGTTTTATTCTTAGAATATTTCCGCATGAGAAAAAATCCAAAATAACTGAGTGATTTTTACAGTTAAAAGTCTAGATGGCGAAACGTTTTCACTACCTTAAGTGCTGCCATCTTTTTCGGATATAATTATAGATGGCATAACTATAGATTTTGGAAAAAATTCAAAAATGCACTTTGAAACATCAAGAGAATGTAACATTTACAAGATAAACCCCGACACAGCACTACAAAAAAAATATTCCGTGTCATACATTTCAACGAAAAAATCCCAAAATGCACTTTGAAACATCAACAGAATGTGACACTGACAAGATAAACCCCGACACAACTCTACAAAAATATTCCAATTCATACCTTTCAGTAAAATAATTCCAAAATCTACTTTGAAACACCAACAGAATGTAGCACTGACAAGATAAACCATGACACCATACTACAAAATACATACTACGTTTTAATCAAAAAATTCCAAAATACACTTTGAAACATCAAGGGAATGTAACACTGACAAGATAAACACAACACTACACTAAAATTCTAGTCACACATTTGAACGAAAAAATCCCAGAATGCTCTTTGATACATCGAAAGAATGTAGAATCGGTAAGATAAATCACGGCACAACACTACAAAAATATTCCAGGACACACGGTTCAACAAAAATATTCCAAAATCCACTTTGAAACACCAAAAGAATGTAGCACTGACAAGATAAACCACGAAACGACACTAAAAAATATTTCAAGTCATACGTTTCAATGAAAAAATTCCAAAATTCACTTTGAATCATCAACAGAATGTAACACTGACAAGATAAACCACGACGCAAAACATTACAAAAATATTCCAAGTCATATGTTTCAAAGAAAAAATTCCAAAATACTCTTTAAAACAAAAACAGAACGTAAAACTAGCAAGATAATCCACGACACAACGTTACAAAAATGTTTAAAATCACACGTTTCCATTGAAAAGATCCAAAAATTCACTTTGAATCATCACTAGAAAGTAACACTGACAAGATAAAACACGATACAACGCTGCAAAATATTCGAAGTCTTACGTTTTAACTAACAAATTCAAAAATGCACTTTGAAATTTCAACAAAATGTAATACTGACAATATAAACAACAACACAACACTACGGAAATATCCCAAGACGTACGTTTCAACGAAAAAATTCATAAATGCTGTTTGAACCATCAACCTAATGTAACACAGTCAAGATGATCCATGCCACAACACTACAAAAATATTTCAAGTCATACGTTTCAACGAAAAAATTCCAAAATGAACTTTGAAACACCAACATAATGTAAAAGTGACAGGATAAACCATGACACAACACTACAAAAATATTCAAAGTCATATATTTAAATGAAAAATTCCAAAATGCACTTTGAAACATCAGCAGAATATAACAGTGACAAGATAAACCACGACACAACCCTACAAAAATATTCCAAGTCATACGTTTCAACGAAAAATTTCCAAAATGAACTTTGAAATATCATCAGAATGTAACAGTGACAAGATAAATCAGGACACAACATTACAAAAATATTCCAAGTCATACATTTCAAACAAAAATTCAAAAATGCACTTTGAAACATCAGTAGAATGTAACATTGACAAGATAAACCACGACACAGCACTACAAAAATATTTTAAGCCATACGTTTACGCAAAAAAAAAAAAAAAAAATCGAAAATACAATTTGAAAAATCAATATATTGTAACGCAGACAATATAAACAACAACACAACTCTAAAAAAACATCCAAGTCATACATATCAAGAAAAATATTCAGAATGTACTTTGAAACATCAACAGAATACAGTACTGACGGTATAAACCCTGACACGGTACTACAAAAATATCTCGTGACATACGTTTCATCGAAAAAATTCCAAATGCTTCTGGGTCAATCGACATAATATAGCACTAACAAGATGATCCACAACGCAGCACTAAAAAATACTTGAAGTCATACGTTTCATACGAAAAAATTCCAAAATGAACTTTGAAACATCAACAGAATGTAAAAGTGACAAGATAAACCATGACACAATACTACAAAATTATTCCAAGTCATACGTTTCAACGAAAAATTCCAAAATGCACTTTGAAACAGCAAAAAAATATAACAGTGACAAGATAAACCACTACGCAACACTACAAATATATTCCAAGTCTTACGTTTCAACGAAACAATAACAAAATGAACTTTGAAACATCAACACAATGTAACAGTGACAACATAAACCACGACACAACACTACAAAAATGAAGGGGTGGAGGGTTGGGGTCCTGGAAGGGGAGGGTTGGTTCCCCTAGTAGTGGGGGTCAATTGTCTCTCTAGTATGCATCTCAAATCATCGTCGTATGCATATTCTCAAGAGGATGCCGTAAATAATGCCCCGAAACAGATCACCGTTATCACCTACCAAAAATCCAATTGATAAATCGAATGTGGAAATAACTTGTTACGATATTATGACGCTTAACATCAGTTGGCTAACGTCCCGAAAACAATACATTGAATGCATTAGAATGTATTTCTAAAATCACAATATTTTGAATGGCTTGTTGGCTCAGTCGAGTAACGTGTCGTTCTTTTACCTTAGGAAATCACGGGTCTCAATTTTGATTCCTACATCAAACACAGATTTCATAAAATTAACGGGAAGTTGCTTAGAAGCTAAAAACGTGTCGTTGGAAAAGAAAACAAATCATCATTAAAGTACAAAAAAGGATCTCTACCAATTGTTTATTGGAATCCATATAAAAACTTCATTTATTATACATAATGTCGCTTCAAAGTCAATTCCAATAATGAACGAGATTCTTGGCAATCGAGGCTCTGATAATAATATATCAGTGATCACATGAGCAATAGGCCTGCTTGAAATGTTGGCATTCTTACAGAAAATCCTTATCGCTCAGGAACGCCATGCCATATGGTTAACAGACTTTATGTCTCCAATACCCGCTTGGAAGGATTGCCTATGGGCCCACCCGGAAGGATTGTCTTTGGGCCCGCTCGGAGATATTACTACAAAAAGGGGGTACTGCCCCGTTATTTAGATTGACAAAATAAGGGGGGACTTCCCCGTAATCTAGATTGACACAATAAGGGGGACTACCCCGTCATTTAGATTGACCCTATACAACTTATTACTAATGGTCCTTTATGATCTTATACTACTACCACTAATTTGCCAGAGCACCAAGCTGCCTAAGACCAAGATAGCTCTTCACGTTCTTCTTTCATCCCAACCTATTCAAAGCCTCCCTCTTTACACCCTCCCAGGAAGTTCTCATTTCCCTTAAGTTTTTATTTACGACATCCTCTCACACCGACTGTGGATGACCTGCTTTCCGTTTATCATTAGACCATTGACCGAAAATGAAAAACTCTAGCAATCTGTTATCAGTAGTATGCTTCGTCTGGATTTGCGTGCAGCCCTAGGACTATGCTATTTGTGAAGACCACTAGTACCATGGTATTTTGGTACAGTCATAGGACCATGTTATTTGCGGAGACATATAGGAATTTCTACGTTATTCTATAGAAGATCTACAGCTATTCAAAGAGATTCAGAGCTCCCTCACATGGCCTTATAATTTGGGTAGATTATGTTTTATCTTGTGCTAGTTAGGACCCTGCATAATATATTATGAAGGACAAGTTTTTTTCTGACATAATTTACGTAGACCATATTTCTACTTCATGATATACATGTCTTTTAGGGTAAATGCGTGTCAGAAAACCGGTGCGTCTTGTTTAGCTGCCAATATATTCAATTACTTTTTTGTATATATTCAAGTTTCAGATTAGAACTTTCTACAGTTTGAATAGTTCATTCATTCTACCAGTATCAATATTTTTGTAATCATTTACATTGATATGGAATATTTTAAGTGACTTCTGGTGAGTAAAATTTTCTCGTTATTATAATAAAAAGAAATCTATTTTTTGTCTTGCGATTAAGTTCAGGAAGAATTTCTTTCCTTACTTACGCTTTTTTTTCACTGTGTTGCTACCTCTTTTAAAAATCTTCATTCTTATAAATATTAAAAAGTCTACGTATTTCAATTTTTAGTAAACATTCAAAAAAAGAGGCTGGCTTACTTTGATTTTGGCTCATTGTATTAAAATAGAATTTGCATATTAATTTCGGCAGATATGAAAGGTCGCCCCCCTCTTTAATAGCATGATCTTTACACTTAAGTTTAAATTTTGTTTGAATCACAAAGCCCGGTTAATTAGAATAGATATCTCTTTTGAAAATGCTAAAAAAAATAAGCCTATAGGGTGAGATATAGACTAGAGGGCAAAACCTTTTATATACTTAATAATTTTTAGTTTAGGCTATGTCCAGGAGTCTTTTTCTTCCTTTTTCTGTGATTTTAAGTATTTCGTAATTTAGGTATATAAGTTTTAAAAGCTTTGCATATAAAAAAATATATAATTGTCAACTTTTTGTGTTTGATACTATGGCATTGAAGGCCCAATGTCCTCCATTAATATTCTGAATAAGTAAGAATTGAGCTAGCTAATTAAATTTTTGTCATTTTTTATTTCAAATTTTGGGGGTTTAGTACTGTGATATTCGTAATTTAGATATATAAGTTTTAATAGCTTTGCATATATAAAAAAATATATAATTGTCAACTTTTCGTGTTTGATGCTATGGAATTGAAGACCCAATGTCCTCTATTAATATTCTGAATAAGTAATAATTGAGCTAGCTCATTAAATTGCATAATTTTTTCAACTTTTGGGGGTCTGATATTAAGGGAGCAGTACTCTCTTTTCAGCTAAATAGTTGGAAAACTGAAACTGATTTTTATTTTAGAACGCTATTGATCAATCGTTGCAACAAAAGCGTGGAACGTTGGATGAATCCCAGGTCAACGCCGAGACAGGAGTAATCAGACCATTAAATTCAATCAAGCCAAATGTAATCTCTATACAAACTACTATGCAACTTGGCAGGTAATTTAAGAGAGACTGGATGCTTTCATATAACGTTTTGATCTTAACTGGGGACGATCTTTTTCATGCTTTGCCAGGAACTTCAGATGTACAAGTGAAGTCGGAATTTATGAATGTATATATTTTTTTTTCTTTCCATATTTTACAAAAATAAGTCAAATTTTCTCAAGCACATATCTTTTGATGAGTAAAACTTAAATTTGTTTCTAAACTATTCTATAATAATCCTATTTCATTTTCTTTCATTACCATTAACCGAATTAGCAGTATATAAAAGATTTGTTATAACACAGAAGTAGCAAATAGCT
>NC_142813.1:27026855-27089355 GCF_049724085.1 Artemia sp. Qi Xiang Cuo
GATTTATTAAAGTGTTAAAAGTAAAAACATTTATATTTTTTTCCGGAAAGTGCAAATTTTGATCTGGCCTTGAGAAGGAATAGGGGTTTTGAGCCCAACTTGTGTTAATTTCTGCTCGTTTTGAGTTTGACTCGGTTATTTATTATAATTTCTGTTCGTTTTGGGTTTTATTTATTTATTGATGCTGATTTGTGGTAGTTTCACGCTTGGTAGATTATTTGATTTTATTTTTGCTCATTTTTTGTTTAATGGAGTTCTTTACTTTTCTTTGAAAAAACTTGTTTTGTGGAAAAATTTTTTTTAATTAATATATTAAAAACAAGGATGGATTCATTAAAAAAGAAATTTGCGCTCAGAGTAAAGAACAAAGTTGAAACTTTAAGCCAGCAACAGTTTTAAAGCTACTCAATAATTTTTTCTCTAATTATCTTGGGAAAACTGCCCCTCCTTGACCCCCCCCCCCACTTAAATGACACCACTGATTCTGTTAATGGAGAATCTGTAGTAGAAACTGCTTTGGTTTGAAAATATTGATTTTGGGGACGAATCTGGAAAAATTAAATCAACTGTTAGGGCTTGCAGCAGACATAAACCGAATTTTAAGACTTGTCAGTCTGCCAATTACCACCTACTCAACAAAATAGTCCTTCAGTGCTACTAGAAACTGGAAACATGAAGCAAGAGTATTCCATGAAGTATGTTGACTGTGGTGGCATAATGATTTTTCATCGGCAAAAAGCAATCCGTAAAATATTATTTTATTTGTGTGATTTTATTCGTAGTAATTTGTGTGATTGGAAGCGATATCTACTAATTGAAGCGTAAAACGAGTAAAAACTGCTATGAAAAATAAATGAAACCCAAAACAAAAAGAAATTACAACAATTATTCCAATCAAACTTAAAACGAGCAGAAACTACCACAAACAAGAGTATGACTAAAGCCCCTTATGCCTTCTAAAGATTGGAACAATCATTTGAGCTTTGCTGACAGCAACTTTTATTTTGAGCTGTCTGTTTTTTATTTTTCATGTCATCAACAAAAAAGAACCTCTTCTAAGAGAATAGGTGGTTTCTTTGATTATATACTATGTATACACCCTTCAGTCGGACTCCCGTCATGTTACAGCCTGGAATATATACAAATTTTAATTGACCGTCCCCCTCAAATTGCCCTGACCGTTTCAACTGAAGTCCCTTAGCTGTTCTTGATATATCGCAGATGCAACCTTTCAACAACCTTGGATGCACATAGTGTCTTTTGAATTATGTCAGCATCTCCCTCAACATGTCCTAAAAGTGTTAACTTAATACCCTCAGTCATTACCACGATATTGCATATATGTCTTGTTGAACAACCTAAATATGAATCAATTATTTTTATTTAATTCAACATACCCGTCAAAACACCCTGAAATTTTCAATTTAAGAAACTTAGCCATGCCTTAAATATCACGAATATATCCTATTGAGAACCTTGGATGTAGCCTATATATGGTCTTTTGATACAATTTAACATCCCCAAAAACAGACCAAGAAAAATTTGTCTTAATACTCTAGCTGTCTCTGAAATAATGCATAAACACCTTTTTGACAATCTAGATATACTTCAGGGTTTTTTTATTGAGTGTTACATCCCTTTCAACTTTCTTTAAAAACTCAATGTAGTATCCTATTCTATTTCTGATCTACAGCATCTAACAGATTTTGGCAGCTTTAATGTGGTTAATCTTTTTTTATTTAGTGCAGTAGTTGCATTTGTAGCGGTAGGCTTAGTGGCAGAAGCAGTAGTAGCATTAGTAGTAGTAGCAGCAATAGTTACACTAGCAGTAGCAGTCCCAAGTAGTCAGAGCCGCAGTTACAAGTAGTTGCAGTCGTAATTATAAATAGCAACAATTGAAAACAGTCAGAGTCGTCAGTAGTCAGTGAGGGTCGAGAGTCGCGGTGGAGAGTCGCAGTCGTAAGTAGTCGTAATCAAAAGTAGTCACATTTGCAAGTAGGCCCCGCAATCTGAGCAAATTTCAATTTTTCACAAATTTTTCAGGTTTTGGGTCCCTTGTTCGAGACTCTGGGCAGGTGGGAGCCCCAAAAATTGTCCCAAATTCTTCTCTAACCTTAGTAGTGGTTAACGGTAGCTTTAAATAGTGAATGGTTAGATAGTGGCTCAAGCGCTAACCATCCGCAACACACATAGCAACAATATATTCATTTTCACATGGGGTCCCAATCTAACCCATGTCCGCCGCTTCCATCATACAAGCCCGATTTTTTCGGTTCTATAAGTGCACCCCTATGCTGTGTTTCTCTCCACCTAGTCTCTCTCCAGTCATCTTCCAAATAGTACCTATTCATTGGCACAGCTCAGCCCCGCAATCTGAGCAAATTTCAATTTTTCAAGTTTTGGTTCATTTGCCTGAGACTCTGGACAGGTGGGCACCCCCAAAAAATGTCCCAAATTTTTCTCTCGCTCTAGCACTTGTTCACTGATGTCCAATGTCGTGAATGGTTAGACCGTTGCTCAGGCGGTAACCATGCGGCAAACACATACCATAAACAAATAAGTAGAACAACAGGGAAATTTTTATACAAGACAGTGGAACGCAACTTTAAATGAATATTTCGACCCTATATCCAAGGGCCGTCCTCAGCAAAACAGACGAAGAGAATAAAAACGCTATAAAAGAAACTTACATTAAATTTCAATCACTAAAACTGTTTAAAAATTTTTTTTAAAACAGCCCTAATATCATTACTTCAATGAAGTTCAACCAGGACTGGCACTCCAAACGAAATGGACAGAGAACAATTCAATCAGATGGAATTAAAATATTTACAGACAAGCTTTTAAAGCTAGTCTCGCCTTCTTGGCAGCCAGCCTAGAAGGTCTATTCGTAATAGGTTGAGTGGAGTTATTTACTGTTTTTTTAATATAATTATTAAAATTGTTGTTCTACTTATTTGTTTATGATGGAAAGGCAGTGTGGTCTTCGTCGCTATTTGCAAACACATACCAACAATATTTTTTTCATTTTCACATGGGATCCCAATCTAGCCCATATCCATCGCTTAACATTCAAGCTTCTCTCTTCAGGATAGGTGGGGAGGGGTTGCCCGTCGTCTCCAATCACTTTCCAAATAGTGATCTATTCATTGCCTTAGCTCAGTCCAGCATTCTGAGCAAATTTCATTTTTCACTATTTTCAATTCATAGTGACCCCCTCACATAAGGTCTGTGGATAATCATCAGGGGTTCAGGATGCAAATTTTAATTAATTATTAAACAAAATTTGGAGATTTTTAGTGTTGGGGTCTGACTATCTGGGTTTTATTTTTTAAGGCTTGAATGCTAAGCGATGGACATGGGCTAGATTGGGACCCCATGTGAAAATGAAAAAAAATATTGTTGGTATGTGTGAAGCGCATGGTTACCGCTAGGGAAACAGTCTAGCCGTTCACGGCTTTAGGCATCGGTGAATCAAGGAGGCACACTTGTGCCTCTAATTAGAGGCGACCCACCACAATGTTAAGCTATTTCCGGTCCTAGCGGTCGCAGAGAGACAGCAGTGATCGCATTTTGTAGCCCAAGCTCCAACTAAGAAACGTGCAAAATGTCACCCCCCTCCGACTTTATCTTCATGGGTAAAAGTGGGCCGGAAGTTTCGACCCTCCGACCACAGCCTCCCTTTAACGTTGTCCGATTTGGCTGAAATTTAGAGGTTAGGCTTTCCTAGGGCCCAGGAGCTTATCCTGGAAATTTCAGCTTAATCCGATCACTCCTTCCCTGTTTTCCAAAAACCAAATATAGCCACTTAAAGTTCATTTCTCTTCTTTTTTTTTATCAGCCACGCCTACAGGCCACAGTTGGCAACGGATCCGGGTGAATGAGGACTCATTCGAAGCGGAATTCGACCTGTTAGGGCCTTTTGATATTTTCAGACCGAAAAAAGTGTCCCCCGAATTTACATTTACGAAAAACCTCGTTTTCCCATAAGAGCCCATGTTAATTTTTTCCCACCACAGCCCCCCTTTAACGTTGTCTTATCGGGCTGAAATCTAGAGGATAAGCTTTCCTGGGGCCTGGGAGCTTATCCTTGAAATTTCAGCTCAATCCGATCACTCCTTCCCTGTTTTCCAAAAACCAAATATCAAGTTTTGTGGGCATTTGCTTGCGTCAAAAATACATCGCACAGAACAAAAATAATGTAATATCTCTGTGGTAAAGTGGTCGCTATTCCTGACTGTCAGGCGGAAGATCCGAGTTCGATTGTCCGTCAGAGAAATTTTTTTATATATTGAATTTAAAGTTTAAAAAAGAAACTCAGTTTCTTTTTTAAATCCAATCTATTAAATCCTTCGGCTCAACAGGCGTCTCCAGAAGAATATCACAGTCGGCCTTCAGGTTACAGGTAAGTCTCCACTGCTTTGATAACATGGGGCCTGGGGCGGCTGATAAAAAGCTTACTGTGCATTTGATTTGAGTATTCAGGAATTAAAAGCCTTAACATAAGAATCTTCAAAAGCGGGGGGTTTGGGAGGTGGCAGCCCCCTATCTTTAACTCCTCAAAAGATCTGCTAACAGTTAGTCAAGCAATAATAAGTTATAAACTGTACAAAAACGCGCAGAAATTATTTGAAAAAAACTACGTTTTCTAAAGAGTTAAAGAAGCTGAGTCACAAGTTTGAACCTTAAAACGTACAGGGATTAGGAGGTACAGTTGGGGGTTGCCGCCCCCCAAACCCCCGCTTCCGTATATAACGGGGGCTGTGTCCTCTTCAACGCCTCGCTCTTTACGCTAAAATTTTTATTGTTTAAAAAAAGAGTTGTGAGAAAGTCAAACTTTAGCGTAAAGAGCGAGGCGTTGAGGAGGGCACAGCCCCTTTCATATACGGAAGCGGGGGTTTGGGGGCGGCAGCCCCCAACTACACCTCCTAATCCCTGTACGTTTTAAGGTTTGAACTTGTGACTCAGCCTCTTTAACTCTTTAGAAAACGTAGTTTTTTTCAAATAATAAGTCTGTAAGGCGAGAGAGGAATTTAGGACAATTTTCGGAGGCGCCCACCTGCCCTAGAGTCTCAGGCAAGTGACGCAAAAATTGAAAAAGTTGAAATTCGCTCACATTGCTGGACTGAGCTGAGGCAATGAATAGATACTATTGGGAAAGGGATTGGAGACGGTGGGCATCCGTGAATAAGTGCTAAATTGAGAGAGGAATTTGGGACAATATTTGGGGGTGCCTATCCGCCCAGTCTCTGGTAAGTGACCCAAAAATTAGAAAAAATTATGAAAAATTGAAATTTCCTCAGAATGTTGGGCTGAGCTTAGGCAACCATTAGGTACTATTTGAACGATAAAGATGGCTTTAATCGATTGTTTCCCCGTTATTTTAATCAAATTAATGGTCCTATGTCAATTCTAAATTCTTGGTCAACCTTCTTAAGACCCTAGGCGGGAGTGCCTTGTTTGCCTCTCATTACAGGCAATCTAACGGTCCTATGTCAATTTTAAATTCTTGGTCAACATGCCTTAGACTCTAGGCAGGCATGCCTTTCCAATACTAACAAACAAGTATGTGTCCAATAAGAGAGTCATTGTTCAAGAGTATTGTTCAAGTATTAAATATTTTTTAATATTCCAATGACTAGCTTAAGCTTTCGCACAAATAGTGATTCATGAAATATTTTTGTTTCATGAATGGGCTCAATTGTCTAAAATTGCTCGAATCGTTTCATGAATCGTACTTTCAAACTTTAACCAAATTGCGTTTGATCTGTCTGGATTCAAACTCTACCAGTGTCATCTGAGTTAACCAATAGATTACAAGCCCCTGACATCCCCTATGAGGGTTCTATTTCTCTTTTCTCTTTTTGAATTATTGGAAATTATTACCTGTCGCAATGGAAATTCTCGAACTCTGTGAATGCTACTATTCCTTCGAGACAATGTCCCCATGATTTCAGATTCAGTCCGTAGGATACCAGATTTTATACTAAGATACTTGGTTCTCTCTAAGCATAAGAAAATCGCACGGAAAATTCAGATGTGCACATGCGTTTTTCCCTGTTTCTTAAAAATGATACATTAGTTTTTGGGATTGTTAGAACATATTTTTTGTAACTCTACTGGTAATAAGCTGCTAAACTACAATATCTACACTTGTGCTGAATTTTGGCTTTTTAAAGTAACGAAAAAAAGTATTCTTGTTGTCCCTTGTTTAGTGGAACTTTTGTAAGTATTAAGACTTTCAAATTGCTGGATCTGCGCATCCTTAGAGAGGTTAGGCCTCAAGCGAAAGATGATAAATTGTTTGGGCTAGAGCTAACACATTAATGCTCTTGCTTAGCTTAAAATTTAAAAAAAACGACGATCCAAGCAAACAAAAGGCACAGAATGATTTTTTTTTCCGGGTTTGGTAATCTTACTCTTTATAATTATTAAGTATCTACAATATCTATGTGATGTTACACAGAGGTTACCTATAACGAGTGTTCCTCCCCTATAGCCTACAATCGGAACCAGTAGGTTTACAAGAGAGTATACAAGAGAGTATATGTTTTTTTACATCTGTTATCTGACAGGTCCTGCTGTAAACTGAAGATACTTCTGCCAGAAGATACTTCTGAATTTCTAAGAACTTCGTCCGGATTTTTTTATAAGGAACAGTTAACCAAGCATTAGCTGAAATAAAAAAGTAATAGCTTGATTTGGTTAATGGCACAAAGGGAATCCCGTGAGAGGTGGTACGCACAATACGAATCTAATCGCACCGAATAGTTTTCATATGCTGAAGTACATAATTGCTAACTTATGTTGTATAAATAGTTTTCATTGCAATAAAAGCAAAAACCAAGATCCATTGAGTAAGAGGAAACTGAAAAGGGAACAGAATCGGATCTAAAAAATTTCTAGGTTTAAATGTAAATGAACTGAAGCAAAGAAAGAGAAAACAGGTTTTAACACAATTTTGTATGAAAGAAAATAAAGAGTTTCTAAGTACAAATAAATAACAAACGCTTTTAATAACATTGGTAGAGAATCAGTGGTATATAAACCTCAGTTAGAGCCAAAAAATGTCAGAATCAAAGAAGAATGAAGCATTATCAGTTGTGTGATAAATGGAGGAACATATCCTAAAACAAGAAAAATGGAGAGCAATTTTCTTAGCAAGATATTGCTGAATTTATCCTCAAAAATACTGACGAATTGATATTGTTTCAAGAATTGACCGGAACTGGTGGATGTCTGAGAAGAACTTTAGAATATAAATATCTTTACAAGAATGAACACGAAGATAGGGCTGTGGAGCAAGACCCGAAAGAGTTAATGCATTAAAAATACTTATACAGAGCACGGCAAACATAGAACACAAGATAGTGTCTTTCACTGACGACAACGCAGTGTTAGTGAAAAAATGCAAGGAAGAAGAAAGAAATCTACATGGGAAATGAAAACTGCGTTCTAAAAAGTTGTGAATGCAAGTCAAAAATGGGGAAGATACTAAATTCGATCAAGGACAAGATACCGAATTGCTATCTGGATAATGAAAACATACGGTGAAGTTCAGAATTACGCAACAAAATTGCCAAAAACTGACGACGACACTTATTTGCAAAGAGGAAAACCAATCAAAAGAAACGAATCTTAAAAGAATAAAAAGGAAACCGAGGAAACAACTAAGAAAATTGAAGATATCCTGGAAGAAGTTAAATCCTTCTACATGAACGTATTTACAAGAGGGGTTGGAGAAGAAAAAGAGAGAGTGGATGAATTTTGTCAGAAGATTGAATATATTAAACCGACAAAGGAAGAGAATGATAAACTAACAACTAAATTAGAAATGAAAACAAAAAAAAAAGCTGTAATCGAGATGGATCAGAGGCAATACTACATCAATACCTATAGTAAAGGCCATAAGGCTTCAATATTTCATGTTTATCTTTCCAAGAGGCACTTCATATCGAAGGGGTGGTCGTATAAACTTTGGAATGGGTTCATGCGATTAGAAGTTGGAAGTTCTAGTGCCCTTTTTAAGAGTTAATAGGGATCGGAATGCAACTGCCCCCCCCCTTGCAAATTTTTCCCCAAATGCCTCCGATTAAAATTGTAAGATATTAGTTTTAAGTCGTGGAGATACAGGGCACCTTAAAACATCGTATAGGGACATAAGAGACGTCTCACGACATCGCATTAGGACCTAGGGTGTCCTTCGCCCATCTTCAAGTCTCTATGGGGCTTGGAGCTTCTGTCATCCTTGACTCTTTTTTTATTCTCGCTTTTTTGCTTATATTTAACCATTTGTCAACTTTTTAGCGTTTTGTATTTCCATTTACTAAGTTTTAACTGCTTATTTCTTGTAATATCATGATTTTAAGATTTGTTTTTTTTAAAGAGAGGTCCCTAGGTCCACATCTTAAGGTACTGACTCTTTGAAGATTTGAGACCGACCTTGCTGTTTGAGTTTCTTCAATTTACGCTTTTTGCTCATATATTACCATTTATCAGCTATTTAATGCTGTGTTTTTCCATTTATTAGGCTTCAGCTGCTTTTTTCTTTACTTTCATAATTTTAACACTCGGGCTTTTGTTTTTTTAGTTTTAATTTCTTGGTTCCTTATATTTTCAAATAGGTGTTTAAAATCTAGTTTTTTCCACAAATTAGTGTTTTAATTCTGCTTTATTATTTCAACTTATATATATTCCATATTTTTTCTTTTTTCAATATGTTTATGGTTTTTTGGGAGTATACAGACAGTTTGACAGCTTTGAAACTCTAGGCTTACGGGGACCCTTCCCCCTCACTGTATTTCAAATGGCTTTTGGGGCTGAAAGTACTTTTCGACCTATTTTAATTCAAGTCCATTTGCTTATATTTTACCATTTATCCACTTTTAAACGTTTTGTTTTCCATTTAATAGCTATTATGTGCATATTTTCTGTAATTTCACGATTTTAACATTTTTTCTTTTTAAGGGGAAGTCCCTAGGTCCATGTGCTGGGGGTCCTGATCCTTCTAGGTTTGAAGCCGACCGTATTGGTCGACCTTATTTAATTTGGGCCTCATATTTCACTGACATATTTCACGGCACTTTGCAGTTAATATAGAGTAAAACCACCCAAAGACTTGGAGCAACAGGTTTGAATATAACATTGTTATTGTGGTTTTTACTAGATACACAGTAGAGCGAAAGAATAATTGTTAATTCCACTCATTAAAATATGAAATAAGGAGGTGTCAAGTGGAGACCATGGTTCAAATTGCTGAGGATCTACAAGATTGAGCTAGATGGGTGATTGAGAAATTGTTAAAGTGAGAGGGGCAGAACATTTTGAGAATGTGCTAAACCGGGATAGAGTTGCAGGAAAAGATTTAGAGGAAAATGAAAAAGTTTGTGCTACCTTAGATGTGAAGGAAGATTTTTTTTTTTGTGTGTGAGGAGGAATTGGCGAGAGCACTAAAAGGATTAAAAAACAATAAGCCCCTGGTGCTAATAGTGTGGTAAATAATATTTCTTAAATATGGTGGTCGTGAGGTTAAAATTAAGTTACTGAAGATTATGAATTTGATTTTTGAAAAAGGGGAGGTACTTAACGACTTTAGGAAAACCTTAATTAAGCCACTTTATAAGAAAGGTTATAAGATTGAGCAGTTGGTTATACATAAGCTGCTCGTGATTGTGAGTGAGTTGTTATACATAAGTGGCTTTATAAGAAAGGTTATAAAAAGTGTCGTTTTGGGAGGATAGAGGATGTGTCGACCAAATTTTCACTCTTAGGTTTACAATTAAGAAATGGCTGAGCTATCAAACACCTTTAATCTTCAGTTTTATAGATTATGAGCAATCCTTTGATTCTGTTGATAGAAGAGCCTTAGCGAAGGTCTTATTCTTGGCTGGTATTTCAGACAAATACATTAAAGTCATTAGTGCTATGTATAAGAATAAAACTACTGCGGTTAAGGTAGGAAATGAATTTATCAGCTGGTTTTATATTAAATCAGGAGTTAAGCAGGATTGCGTTCTATCCCCCTTTCTATGGATCATTTTGATTGACTTTGCCTTAAGGAGCACAGAAAAGGCAGTGGGAGAGCACAGAATCAAATGGGGAAATAAACCTTTGCTGGATTTAGATTATGCTAATGATTCCAGCATCCTAGATGAAAATGTGAGTAAAATGAATAAACTTTCAGAGGTTTTGCGAGTTCAGTGTGCTAAAACAGGTAAAATAGGTAAAATAGGTAAAATAGGTTTAAGTCACAAAGGTAAATGTAAGATAAGGTGATGGACCTTATCAGGTTTTTCAGTGGTAAGTTATTTTTCCTTGAGTTGTTTGTTTGTTTTTCTCTCTTTGGTCACTCCACATTTTTAGTATTGTAAAGAGTAAGTAAAAATCAAATAATGATAAAAATAATGACAGCTTGTGTCCATATTTCTGTATGTTACTGCTTGTTAGATTCTGCAAGTTGTGATTTTTTTTTTCTCTTCTTCTTTTCCCCTCCTCTTATATTATTTCTCGTTTGTTTTAGTTTCTTTTAAATGTTATGTGTTACTCCGTAACTGGTATTCGTTGATTTCTATATTGATTTGCGTTGCATTGTTGTGTCTTTTTCTTCGTGATACTCCACGTATTGTACCTCTGTATAGTGTGGGTTAGAAATAAATAATAATAATAATAATAAAGGCTAGGAATAAGTGAAGATGCAAAGGTGACGTTCGGTAACGAAAATATTGATCAAGTTTACTTACCTTGGTAATTTTATTAGTAAAGACGGTAGGAGCAGAAAAGATGTTAAAAATAGTTTTTGAAAAAAACGAGAAGCTTTTCCTGCTTTTCGTTTTGCATCCAACTTTTACAAAAGTCGGCTGGTCAGACAGCGCTAGCAGTGTTGGACGATATCGAATATCGATATTGATATATCGCACGAAATATCGATATTGAATATCGAAACGTAAGTATCGATATCAAAACGAAATTTATTTCGGCTTTATCTGTATCTACCAGTGAACGTCCAGTAGAAAAGATCCAACATAGAAAATTGCTTCGCAAATGGCCGAGAAGAAGAAGAATCTATTCAATATACTGACTCATATATGAAGATACACAGCAGGCACAAGTGTATGCATAAGATAGCATAGCCCGTTATCAACTATGCTAAGTGAGGGTGGGCTTTCAAATGTTGCTGAGAACCTCCAAAAGGCTTGGCTAGATAAAATACCTTCTATGCTTATAGGCCCTGTTCAAACCACAGTATTCACAATTGCCAGACACGTCAATCCACATTTCTGGAAATCGTATAATACCCTGACGATCTTCCCCAAGTTGAGAGTAAAATAGCAAAATACATAGATTGGGCCTTACTGGAATCTGTATCAGTAGGTACAAGTGCAAAATCAAGAATAAAGCCAGTTTTTGGGATCACATGATGAAGTTTTAGGTGTCAATGCAAGACAAGCTTCGGCAGCAGCTGCATCTGTCACGGCTCTTTAGATTTTCGGTAGGGAGTCTTTAGTTCCCCGAAAAACTAAGCCACTCAAGTCGTGGAAGTCGTGTAATATGGTTCTCAGAAATGCCTATACAAAGTTATCATAATATTATTATTCATTCCCACCAACAATGTCCTTTCTGAGAGTGAATTCCAAGCCTGATTAGCTAATCCAATAGTTCGTGGTAACATACTATAAGTAAGGAGATACTTGGCCAAAGAAAAATTGAAACTGTAAAACACGAATTTTTATAAGAATATACATATCAATTGGATTGGATTTTTATGCTGACCCCAGATATACAAAATTCATTAAGTTTTTTGTGCCCATCAAAAGCTACGAGCCAGTGAAAATTTGCATGATTTTTTATAAAGGGCGGGAACACCCTTAAAAAGTAAATTAATCTTAACAAAAATCATAGATACGGCATATCAGAGAAACATACTGTAAGGGATTCTAGCTTCCATCTGAAAATATGTGAAATTTTGTAAGTTTTGCCAGAAGAAAGATCATGGATGCGTGTTTATTTGATCTGTTTTATTGTTTATTTTTTTTCTTTTTTTCGCAAGGATGATTGCATCAAACTAATAGTCATATGAAACCAGGAGAGGGCTCGCTCAAACAAAAATTACAGTTTTACCTCCCCATTCCGAGACCAAACCGGTTGGAGGACAACTAAATTCCCCCTTTCTCCCATGCTCCTTTTTACCGAAGTCATCAGATCAAAATTTAGATAGTCATTTTGATCATCATAGTTCAAAGGTCAAGTATCATACCTTTGGAGATGACACGACCCTTCAAGTCCTTGGAGAAAACGGTTGTAACCTGTGAAATTTGTCTAGTGTTTACATATAGTTTTTGTTATTGGGAAGTAAACAGACATTTTTGACGGAGAGAGAATTTTATGTGAGGTAAATTTTTGTGGAGGGGGGATATTCCAAGGGAGAATTTTCCGTTGGGAGACAGGTTTCCGAGGAAGAACTTTGAAAGGGAAACTATAAACGGGGGATTTACCAGAATTCTTATACAAAACACTTTTTGTTTGATTTACTTTCTCTTTGCAAGTTTAATTTTACACATGGAGACATTCCGAGGAAATTTCCCAGGGAAAACTTACAACGGAGCTGCGACTGTACGGGGGATTTTTTGTGGGGGGGATTTTCCGTGGCAAAGATTCTCGATGGGGGATTTTACGGGGACAAACTTTCCATTGAGACATTGAGAGGGGAGAATTTCCAGTGAAAATTTTCCACGAAGGGAAAATTTTTCTTTTTTCTAACGAAAGTAGGCTAAAAATAATTGCAACAAGTTTTTTGGGCGAGTTTTCAGCAGAGATGGAATTTTCTTAGGGAGGGGGATCTTACTCGAGAGGAACTTTTCAAGGAGGGGAATTTTCCATGGACAGAAAAGGCGAATTTTCTGAAACTATTTGAAAAACGACCAGATCTTAAATAAAGAAACTAATTTTTCAACTAAATCTAAGGAGTAATATTAAAACTTAAAACACACAAAAATTATCATGTGTATAATATGTTCAAGATTAGCATTTTTGCAAATATACCGCCGTTGAAACTTCCGATTTCGCACCATATATCGGTATCAGATCTAGACCTCAGAGTCTTATCATCAAGGTAATAGAGGAACCTAATTAATCGCAAAATTGCAAAAATGTTCAATACTTCCGATTTCACAACATTTGCTCAAGACAAATTTTTTGTCTTTATGTTTATGGGTTTTTTTCTCAATAATCTATCAGTTCTAAATTAGATTTTCTTCTGTTAAAATCTTTGAAAGTGTAGTTAAAGGTGGATATAAATACACCCTCTACATCTGCAAATAAAACAGAAATGGAGTCATTGAAAAATAAGGAGCTAGGTATAGATTAAGTACAATTTACTAAATGAATAAGAAATCATTGGAAAAGAAATTAGGAATTAGAGCTTTTTATTAAGATTTGTAATATAACTAGATAGATTAAATCGATTGCAGTTTGATGATTGAAGTCCGTTGAGAGTAAGAGGGGAGGGGTATTATCAGCGGCGCCATTTCATTCTAAGCTAGGAAGGGGGGGCTAAGCAACCTCTGTGGGCCCCCAAAGTGGCCAGCACACAGTTTTTAAGAGCAACATTCCCTCACAGTTAGCACAGGCTTCTACCAAAATCAACTAATAATAGCAGGCTAAGAAACAATTTGCAAGTTTTGAATAAATACAGAGAACTTAAGTTGGAAAGTAATTGACAGTTTTACTGCAAAATGCGAACCAACGAGGTCTCGTTTTCCAAAAATACCAACCATTGCCTCGAAATCCAATAATTTCACACAATTTTGCTTTTTACTAAACGCTAACATCAGATCACTGAGCCTTTTGTCACCCATTGTTGATCTTAAATAGGTTTTAATCAGGCTTAATTTAGAAAAGATTCTCATTACAAGCTGTTGTGACAGGCAGAGTAATGAAGATTTGTATAATTTTCAAAACTTCAGAATATGCTATCAATATTGCCTTAACAAAATTGTGAAGTTCTGAGAGATCTTTTGGCCTATTGCCTAAAGAGTTGATACATCTTGTCACAAGATCTGTTTGTGAGGCAAGCAGGGTTGTGTCAATACAAACTTCCTTGTAATGCGCTGTCACACTAGCTAGTCAGCTCATATTGAGAAAGTGCAGCGGATCAATATCTAATGCAGAGATTGACTCTAATAGTGAAAGAGCATTCGTGAAGCGGCTTTCAAACTCACGGCACAATATGTCCATCACAAGAAAATAATTCCTTCTGACAGCATCTTTAGTTCATTCTTTCACTTCACCATGGTCACTTTTTCCCAAAGTCCACACGGTTACAAAATCAGGTAAGCTGGAAGCTACTTACTGTGCACGCTTTGGTCTTTTTCAGAGGAGCCAGAATTCTGAAAATATTGCAAAAAAGTCTTCAGTGAGGCCACACTCACGAGAAAATTGTTTGCTTTATGAAACGTTAGCCTACATCAAAACATTTTTCAGTTTACATGTCAATAATTTTATCTCGCGTAGCTGCAGTAAGACCAGTAGCTCTAGAGATAACTAGGTCTACCACCTACAGCTGCTCAAACAGAGATATTATAATAAAAACAAAAATTCCGCTAGATAGAGTGTAAATGTAAACTCAAATGTCTGAAGACTGGATGTGGGCTTGAGCCTACGTCTGAAAAATGTTTTGGTAATTGATGAAGCAGTCAAGATACAGTTGTATCTATTCAGTACTTTGTTCACCGATGTATATCAGTATACCAATCTTGTAGTAAATGATGTCTCCAGCTGAGGGACATTTATGCCAGCGGCTTTCTGAGCATTAACAAGCAGTTGGTTGTGTATATTGCTATTCGCAATAAAACAATACAGCTCTTGAAGAATGGATGAGAAAGATGCCATTCGTCTAAAGTTCTAAATACAAGCACCCAACAAAAGGTTGAGTCTAGAGCAAGGCGGTGAATGTAAATTGCACGCAGTGCAACTTCCTTAATACCAGTTTGCATACCTGAATTTGGCTGCTCACGACACTGGCTTGATATTTTCCTAAAAAAATAAAAAAAACAATTTCCCCCCCCATTCTGGTTGTCAAACAGTAAATTCACCCCCCCCCTATCCAAAATTTTCTTGAATTGACACCAATAGGTAGGTCTTCTATTTGTTAATTTTTTTTCATGTTTTTCTCGCCTTTTTTATAAGTTGGTTCAAACCAAATCTCCCTCCCCCTCCCCATCGAAAAGGCCTTTCAATTGTGCAGTAGAAATATTAGTCTTTGATTGTTGGTAAAATTTCTTTTTAACTGCCCTATTAACAAGTCTTGTGCTTTTTCATGCTCTCATTTTGTTATAATCCTGGGTATGTAAGATTAGATACTGTCCTTCAAGATTTTCGTCGATTCTTTGAATTGTCGTTTTATATAATATATTTTATCTTATCTGTTCTGAAATCATAAGAAAATAACTGGTCTGAAATTCTCACTTTGAGCTGTCTCAAAATTCAAGAAGCTAAATTTCAAAACAATTTAATACAATTCAGGACAGTTTCATGACACACTCAAAGAAATAGAGAGTACATAATAAGTATATATAGAGGGGAACACTGCCCCAGAATCGCGTAGCTGACATGTATAATTTTGTTAAAGATCCTGGGTCGCTTTGTTTTATTGTAATGAAAGTCGGGCATCGTGGCTTTTACAACAAGACAGTAAAAATGTGTTAATAGGAATAATAAAAAGATATGTTTGGGAATGAAACTAACAATAGATTGTTGTGAAGTACAGCTCTATTAGAAACGGATTTGTTTTTACTGAAAACACAATTTTTTTACACTTGAAGATCAAATCAATATAATTGTGACTAGTGATTTGGGGCCCCCTCCAAAAATCAGAGGGGGACTAGCCAGGCCCTCCCAAATGACGCTACTGGGTATCTTCTCTGGGAATTGTCTTGTGGTTTTAATCTTTACTTCTAAAATACAATCAAAACTCCAATAATTCTCCGAATTCTCTTAGTTGTAATTGAAACACCTAATAAGCGCAACTAACATCCTATTCGTTAAGTTTTTGGATTTATGAGCTAACATATTAAACAGTTTGTGGTAACGAAGTATAAGAAGGGAGCTACAATAGTAACAGAAAATCTAGACAAAGAATTCGGTACTTGTCTATTATATAAAACACACTCGAAAAGTGAAGTGTGGTGAATTTTTTATGAAATAAAACAAAATTTGATGAAAATACAATGCTTTAGTAAGAAAAATATGAAAACTACCACAAAGAACTATAGAATGGGGCCGCCCAGAGCGCGTAACCTAGAAAATAACCTAACTTAACCTAACTTAACAAAAATACCAACTAAATATCATAGGCAGCGCGATAGCGCTGCCAAAGTAAAGAACGATGTGGACACAATGTATTTTTTTTCTCCATAACCGGGCACTTCCTATCGAAGGAGTTAAACTTCAAAAAGGGCACATTCGATTGTTCAGCGTAGTTGATTTCAGGATAGAAAATATATTTTTGAGGAGGACATTCCCCCACAACCCTTGGGGCAAGGGTTCTAAGTTATGCCCTGAGGGCATATAAGAACGATGTTGGCACAATGTATCATTTATTTTTTTTTTCCTTTAGAGCCGGGCACTTTGTATCAAAGAAGTTGTCGTAGAAACTTCGAAAAGCGCTCATTCAATTGGAAATTGGAGTTGCTTGTGCCCTTTTTAATAGTCCAAAGTGATTGTAAGGCAGCTAACACCCCTTCCAAGCCCACCATTTCCCGAAACACATCCAATTAAAATTTTGAGATAGCCATTTTGTTCAGAGTAGTTGATTTCCAGAAAGAAATTATGTTTCTAGGGAGGACAGTCCCCCATAGCACTCAGAGCAAGGGTTGTAGGCTAATTTATCCTCTGGCGGTATTTAAGGTTTTTATAGAAGGTGTTGTCATGGAAACTTCAAAAAAGACTCATTCCATTGGAAATTCAAAGGGCTTGTGTCAAAAAGTCAAAGAGGGTTTGCAGGGCAACTAGCCCCTCCCCCCATGCCCATCATTCCCCCAAACACATCCGATCAAAACTTTGAGATAGCCATTTTGTTCAGTGTAGTTGATTTCCAAATAGAAAATATGTTTTTGACGAGGACACTCCCCCACAACCCTCGGGGCAAGGGTTTTAAGTTATGCCCTGAGGGCTTATAAGAACGATGTTGGGACAACGTATTATTTATTTTTTTTTTCCTTTGGAGCAGGGCACTTCGTATCGAAGAAGTTGTCGTGGAAACTTCGAAAAGGGCTCTTTCAATTGGAAATTGCAATGGCTTGTGCCCTTTTTAATAGTCGAAAGAGATTGGAAGGCAACTAACACTCCTTCAACACCCACCATTTCCCGAAACACATCAAACCAAAATATTTAGATAGCCATTTTGTTCAGCGTAGTTGATTTCCAGATAGAAAATATGTTTTTGAGGAGGACACTCCCCTACAATACTCGGTGCAAGGGTTTTAAGTTATGCCCTGAGGGCATATAAGAACGATATTGGCACAGCATATTATTTATTATTTTTTTCCTTTAGAGCAGGGAACTTCGTATCAAAGAAGTTGTTGTGGAAACTTCGAAAAGGGCTCTTTCAATCGGAAATTGGAGTGGCATTTGCCCATTTTAAATAGTAGAAAGAGATTGGAAGGCAACTAAAACTCCTTCCAAGCCCACCATTTCCCGAAACACATCCAATCAAAATTTTGAGATAGCCATTTTCTTCAGCTTAGTTGATTTCCACATATAAATTATGTTTTGGAGGAGGATACTCTCCCACAGCCTTCGGGGCAAGTTTTGCAAGTTATGCCCTGGGGGCATATAAGGTTTTTATTGAAGGCGTTGTCGTAGAAACTTCAAAAAAGGTTCATTCGATTGGAACTTCAAAGGGATAGTGCTCTTTTTAATAGTCGTAAGTGATTCGAGGGCAAATAGCCCCCCCACGCCCATTATTTCCCCAAATACATCTAATCAAAATTTTGAGATAGCCATTTTGTTCAGCATAGTTGATTTCCAGATAGAAAATATGTTTTTGAGGCGGACACTCCCCACAACCCTCGGGGCAAGGGTTTTAATTTATGCCCAGAGGGCATATAAGAACGATGTTGGCCCAATGTATTATTTATTATTTTTTTGCTTTAGAGCAGGGCACTTCGTATCGAAGAAGTTGTCGTAGAAACTTCAAAGGCATATAAGGTTTTTATGGGGGGGGGGGGCATATAAGGTTTATATAGAACGCGTTGCCGTAGAAACTTCAAAAAGGGCTCATTCGATGGGAAATTTAAACGGCTAGTGCCCTTTTTAATAGTCGAAATTGATTGGAGGGCAACTAACACCCCTTCCACGCTTACCATTTCCCCAAATATATCCAATCAAAATTTTGAGATTGCTATTTTGATTGCTATTGAAGCTATTTTGTTCCACGTAGTTTAAAGTTTAGGAAATTATACCTTCGAGCAAGACACTCCCCCCACAGTCTTCAGGACAAGGGTTATAAGTTATGTCCAGAGGACATGTAAGGTTCTTATTGAAAGCTTTGTCATAGAACTTTGAAAAAAAGCTCATTCGATTGGAGATTGAAAGGGCTAATGCACTTTTAATAGTCGAAAGTGACTTGAGGGCAACTAACCCCCCTTTCACGCCCACCTTTTCCCCAAACACGTCCAATCAAATTTTTTAGATAGCCATTTTATTCAACGTTGTTGAAAGTTTTGGAAATTAGGTCTTTAAGGATGACATGCCCTTCTGAATAGTCGAAAGTGATTTGAGGGCAACTAATCCCCTCTCACGCCCACCTTTTCCCCAAACACATCCAATCAAATTTTCTAGATAGCCATTTTATTCAACGTTGTTGAAAGTTTCGGAAATTAGTTCTTTAAGGATGACATGCACTTCTTAATAGTCGAAAGTGATTTGAGGGTACCTAATCCCCCTCTCAAGCCCACCGTTTCCCCAAAAACATCCAATAAAAATTTTTAGATAGTCATTTTGTTCAGCGTAGTTGATTTCCATATAGAAATTATGTTTTTGAGGAGGACACTAACCCCAGCCCCCAGGGCAAGGGTTGTAAGTTATTCCCTGGGGGCATAGTTATTCCCTTTTTAAATAGTCGAAAGTGATTGGTGGGCAACTAACCCCCTCTTACGCCCACCTTTTCCCCAAACACATCCAACCAAAATCTTAAGATAGCCATTTTGTTCAACGTAGTTGAAAGTTCTGGAAATTAAGTCTTTGAGGAGGGCAACCCCCCCCCCACAGCCCTTAGGGCAAGGGTTGTAGGTTATACCCTTGGGGCACATAATGTTTTTATAGAACGCGTTGTCGTAGAAACTTCAAAAAGGCCTCATTCACTTGGAAATTGAAATGGCTAGTGCCATTTTTAATAGTCAAAAGTGATTGGAAGGCAACTAACACCCCTTCCACGCCCACCATTTGCCCAAAAACATCCAATCAAAATTTTGAGACAGCCATTTTGTTCCACGCAGCTTAAAGTTCAGGAAATTATACCTTTGATTAGAACACTCCTCCAAAGTCTTCAGGACAAGGGTTATAAGTTATGCCCTGGGGGCATATAAGTTTTTAATGAAATCTTTGTCGTAGAAACTTGAAAAGGGCTCATTTCATTGAAAATTCTATGAACTAGTGCCCTTTTTGATAGTCAAGAAAGTGATTTGAAGGCAACTAACCTCCCTCTCAGCCCACCTTTTCCCCTAACACATCCAATCAAAATTTTTAGATAGCCTTTTTATTCAACGTAGTTGAAAATTTTGGAAATTAGGTCTTTAAGGATGACAAACCCTCCATTCTCACATCCCTCAAGGCAAGGGTTTTAAGCTATGAACGGGGGTATATACGGTTTTTATAGAAAGCGATGTTGTAGAAACTTCAAAAAGGGCTCATTCGATTGGAAATTGAAAGGGCTAGTACCCTTTTTAATAGTTGAAAGTGATTGAAGGTCAACTAACCCCCCTCTCACGTCCAACATTTCTCCAAACACATCCAATCAAAATTTTGAGATATCCATTTTGTTCAACGTAGTCGAAGGTTCTGGAAATTAGGTCTTTTTGGATGATAACCCCATCAGAGCCCTCAGTGTAAGGGTTTAAGTTATGCCCTGGGGGCATATAATGTTTATATAGAAAGTTTTTGTAGAAATTTCAAAAAGGGTTCATTTGATTGGAAATTGAAATTGCCTTTTTAATAGTCGAAAATGAGTGGAGACTAATTGACCCCCCTCTTACGCCCGCCATTTTCCCAAACACATTCAATCTAGAGACAGCCATTTAGTTCAACGTAGTTAAAATTTCTGGTAATTATACATCTGATGCTGACAAACCCCTTAGAGTCTTTAGGGCAAATATTTTAAGTTACGCCCTGGGTGCATATAAGGTTTTTATTGATACAGTTGTCGTAAAAACTTGAAAAGGGACTTAGTTGATTTGGAATTGGGAGGGCTACTGCCCTTTCTAATAGTCAAAAGTGATTGGAGGGTAACTAACCTCCTCTCACGCTCACCATTACCCCAAACACTTCCAATCAAAATTTTCAGAT
The DNA here is from genome assembly GCF_049724085.1 of Artemia sp. Qi Xiang Cuo. Lineage (NCBI taxonomy): Eukaryota > Metazoa > Arthropoda > Branchiopoda > Anostraca > Artemiidae > Artemia > Artemia sp. Qi Xiang Cuo. Next base: position 27,047,415 of record NC_142813.1, read on the forward strand.
ATCCATTTTGTTCAACATAGCAGAAAATTCTGGAAATTAGGTCTTTGAGGATGACACCCCCCCCCAGCCCTCAGGGAAAGGGTTGCAAGTTATGCTCTGGGGGCGTATAAGGTTTTTATTGAAAGCGTTGTCGTAGAGATTCCAAAAGGGCTCATTTGATTGGAAATTGAAAGGGCTAGTGCCTTTTTTAATAGTTGAAAATGATTGGAGAGCGACTAACATTTCACGCCAACCATTTTCCCAAACACATCCAATCAAAATTTTGAGATAGCCATTTTGTTTAACGTAGTTGAAATTTCTGAAAATCAGGTCTTAGAGAATGACAACCACCCTGACAGCCCTTAGGGTAAGGGTTGTAATTTATGCCCTGGGGGCTTACATGTTATTTATAGAAAGCGTTGTCGTAGAAATTCAAAAAGGGCTCATTCGATTGTCAATTGAAAGGCCTAGTGCCCTTTTTAATAGTCGAAAGTGATTGGAAGGCTTGACATTTTTGTAATAAAGATCGATTTGGGTATAATGTATTATTTTTGTTGTTGTTGTTGTTGTTGTTTAGACCAGGGCACTTCGTATCGAACAATTTGTCGTAGGAACTTTGAAAAGAGCTCATTCGATTGAAAATAGAAAGGGATGATGCCGTTTTTAATAGTGGAAAGTGGTTATTTATTGTAATTTCTGTTCGTTTTGGGTTTCATTTATTTATCGATGCTGATTTGTGGTTTGTTTCACGCTTGGTAGATTATTTGATTTTATTTTCGCTCATTTTTTGTTTAATGGAGTTCTTCACTTCTCTTTGAAAAAAATAATATTGTGTAAAAAGTTTTTTAATTAATTTAATCAAAAATAGGCTATAATGTGGTGTCCCAACGAGCCGAAGGCTATTGTTTGTTATAGACAACGTGAAAAAACGGGTATTCGTAATACAAAATCTCGAGTGTGTTTTAATATTTTAGACAAGTACCCAAAATTTTGATATCAATCAATATATCATCGGCTTATTATGTTGATTCCAAATATATAAGATTCATTAAGCTTAGTTTTACCCACAAAACGCTAAGAAACTGCTAAAATTTGCCTGAAAGAGTGAGAAAACACCCACTAAAAGTCAAAGAATTATTATTAAAATCAAACAATTAGACTCGGCGTATCAGAGAACCCTACCGTAGATGTTTCAAGCCCCTATCTGCAAAAGCGTTGAATTTTGTATTATTTGCTAGAAGAAAAATCCCGAATGTGTGTTAATTTGTTTGTTTTTTGCAGGGACGATCTTATCGAACCAACGGTCTTAGAACATCGGGAGAGGACACATTTGAACGGAAATTAACATTTTCTGATGTCCCTTTCATTTGAACACTAAGATCGGACGGCTACTCGCCCCCTATCAACTCCCTTTTTTCCCCAAAAATTGCTCGATCAAAATTTTTAAGATAGCCATTTTGTTTAGCATAATTGAAAGGTTCCAAAACTATACCTTTATACATAACATGACCCACGCAGGCCCTGAGGATAGGTCTTGGGATGAAAGTATGCTAAGGATAATAAGGATACTGTACGATCTATGAAAACCAGTGTCTAAGCCACAGAGACAAATAAGGGGTGACATAATGCATTGAACTAGTATAACTTGGGCTACATATTTGCACATTAGGGGGATAGGGGTAAGGTTGAGTTACATTACCCCCAAACCCCCTAATGTGCAAATATATTGCCGAAATTATATTATTATAATATAATATAATAATAATATAAACTAAATCACTAATATTTCCATCATATTTTGGCATATTTCATTAGGATTAACGTAACTTTACTGGTTGGGTGTGTTCCGTATAATTGACAAGTACCTCTTTTTGTATTAAAGAAGTAAAAAGACCAATGCTTATCGAACTTTGTGAAGTGTGGTGTAATTTTTTTCCGTGAAAATATAAAAAGGCCATTTTCAAAATTGTCGGTGGTGTCCAAGTAATTATATCAGCTCAACTAGAGTAAAAAGAAAATAGTTTCTATATTAAAAAAAAAAACCGAGGTTTTGAATCGACAAGGAAAAAAATTAAAAGGAAAAAGTAAATGTTCCGATTAGATCACCGTAACCAATTTTCGGTGATTGGGGTATAAGCCAATGGTAGCAATTCCGGAAAATACAGGGAGGAAGCAAGGATTTTGTTATATTGTCTGCATAAACATGCAAAAAGGGTATTTTTCAAAATTACAAGGGTAATTTTCGCTTGAGAAAAAACAAAACGTCAATCTAAAGATATTCTTCCACATCTATGGGAGTAATTTCCCCCTTCCTGTAGGTGCGCCTGTATAGAACATGGTAAAGAAGCAAAACAATTATTAATTACAATTCTAGTGACTTCTATCTAGCAATCTAGTGATTTGTGTGCTAATTTAGTGATTTATTTTCCAAGAATCTAGCGATTGTTGAGCAGACCGCAACGCTGTATATGAGAAGAAACGGAGTTAAATCTAATAATTCTTTTAAAAATGATAAAATCTGACAAGCAAGTATTAATCTGTTGCTTACAATAAATCATCTAGACTTTTGTGTGTATCAGCATACTATATATTGAACTTTTTGTAAGCTTGAATTTTGCACACATTATTCAGAAAAACATTGGACTAAATGTAGCCTAATTGTGACACAGTCTTAGGTAGCCTGTGGCCTAGCTTAGGAATTTTCTCTAGGCTATCTGAGAAAGCAGTTGACTAGTAAAAGTAAATTAGTGTACAGAATTCACAATGCTATAAAGAAGATAGGCCTATTAAATTCTCTATTCAAAGTTCTTTCCATTAGGCCTATGTTTTTTTTTTCATTAGGCAACTTAACTAGCCTAGGTAGTTAACCTTAACAATATTTAACTAGCAAAGCTAGAATCTGAACACAACTCTTGATGTGGCTTTTGTGCTCTTTCCAAATATACAGTAAATTTGCTTTAGTTGAACAAATTTAAAGAAAATATGCTAGGCTAGCCTAATAAGATGAAATTAATAGCTTACCATTAGGCCTATATGTCCTCCCCCTCATGGTCTCACATATAATCCTAGGCAGGAGTATCATGAATAAATATTTAAACATCCATTAAAAGAAAGAGAGAAGATAAACACTAGGCTACTTGATTCTTATAATAGTAATAATCATATACCATATGCCTTATAATAGGCTAATAACCAATTCACTTTCCAAATAACAATTACTTCTTTTCAGAATGGAATACTATAAAATTCTGAAAACAACTTTAAAAAATTGTAGAATACTTAGGCTATGCATATCACTCCTAAAGGTACTTAACTCAACTCTATTTTACCCTTCCCCTCCCCCTAATATGGAACTAGGGTAAATACACCAATGATTTGACCAGTGTTAGAACCACTGTCAGAATTTTCCTTCTAAACAGGATAACTCTGCTTAGCCATGACTTGGAATGGCATGTCTTAAAGCCATCATTATATTTTGACAGTGCAAAATGTGGACACTAGGCCTATATTCAATGCACCCAGTAAGAAAAGCATGTTAAATTCAATCAGTTTCCTGTTTTCAACACAAAATGAGCTCTTGACAATTTTTTAGCCATTTAATTTTCAAACTGTCATTGCTTGTTTTTTTTTTTTTTTTTTTTTTTTTTTTTTTTTGCAATAAGAAGTTGGGATCAACACCAATGTATCAAGATACATCTGATCTTCTCTAAAATGTAGCCATATTGGCTTTTTATTGATAAAATTAAGTTAAAATGGTAGCTAATATTATATTGAAAAAACTATGTTCCAAGTGTTGAAAATCCCCCTACCCCCCCCCTCAAAAAAAAGTTTAAATGTAATAAATGCAATGACAAACCACAGTTTGCAGTCCAATTCTCTATTGAAAGAAACCTGTTTGACTAGTTTCTTAAGCATCTTCTGTATATATTGCATGGGTTCCAGCTAATTGACAATTACCAAATGTAGATATTAGCTTCTATTATGAGATTCATTTATTTTGATAATATCTTGTAGTAACCTTGTCAAAATTTTTCACAGACAACAACTGGCCCTGTCAAAGATATATGTGACTCTGTCAAAACTTCACTGAACATGCAAAACAGATGAGAAACAATTAGTGTCAAAATTCAAGGGTCCTCTGGCAAAAACTTAGTTGTCAAATTATGGGTACTTTCTCAACAGCAAGAGATTTTATATTATTATTATTTGTAATAATATTTCACATTAATTTTTTTTTAATTATAGTTTTACTGCCTTGATGCTACATGCTAGATTTTTCATCATATGAGAAATTGATACTTGGTCTCATCCTATGTTCATATTTTTAAGCATTTGACTTGGTTGATCACAACACCTTAATTAATTTATCACTGAATAAATTTGAAGTAGACCCTCTCTTAGTAAATTTTATATATGTTTTCATTCAAACAGATCCCAGGCTTTAAAATACAAAGTATTCACTCTCAACCCTTCCCTAGTTAGCATAGAATTCCTCAAGGAACCTTGATAGAAAAACTCTTATATGTAGTATTCATTAATGAAATTGGTAAGATTCCCTCAAAAGTGTTAATATGTAGATGACCTGCTGATCCTTGAAGTATATCTTAGAACTATCAAAAATAACCCCATCAAAATCCCACCCATGTTTTGGACAAAGCTAAGAATTTACAAACAGAAAAGTGAATTCCACTAAGTCAAGTGAATTACAGGCCATGGAGCCTTTGCAGGATTTGTAGATTGTTGTGTAATTATTTTACTGTTATATGGAAATAAATCTATCCATCTATCTAAATATAATGACAAAATACTTCTTAAAATTCTTGAAATCCACTCCCATTTTCTTAGACCCTATCCTGCACAAAATGTTAATGAAGCATGTTAAACTCCTTGGTGTCACAAACTTCAAATAATCTTAAGCAGGACATGCATATTTTTAAAATTCTGGACTTTCCAGACAAAGGATAATCAAAACTAAATTTTTAAAGTGGATTAAAATGATAAATTAACTTTGAAATGGCCAAATGTTGACAACACTTTTACTGTGAATAGCAAAGAAATCTTTGCAGGACCATTAAAGCTGAGAGGAAGTGGGCCATTCCAGATAGCGTTTATAGAGAGACCTATATCATACATCATATTATAGAGACATAGGTCACACAATTAGACTCCATATGATTTTCCAATTTTGTCCCTATACTTGCAGTAATTTTTTTTTTTTTTTTTTTTTTTTTTTTTTTGCTTCTACTTTCTGAAAAGTATTTTATACATTTACATATTTAAAAAAAAGTTGAAGAGAAAAGAAATAAACTAAAAAGGATAGGCATGTTGAATGCACAAGGATCTGCCCCACAGGCATTCCCTAAGTATTTTGACACATGCCAAATTGGGTTCCAAATTATGTTGAAAACAAGTACCTTTTTTGTTGTGTTGAATTTGTAGGTGAAAACACTTCAATTTCAGAAAATTGGAGTCTTGTACCCTTTTCTGATAAAACTTCAAACTTCTAATCAAACAGTTAGATTTGTAGATGTTTTTCCTACATACTGAAACCCTTTTCAAACCAAAAGTCTTTAAATGAAGGCTTCTTGAGTAGAATTTTTTTTTTTTTGCAAAAACTGTTGAATCATTGGTACCTGTACCCTATACGGCTCAAAATATGTTATTGGTGTATAGTTAGGCTGTTTAGCAACACTATTAATTCTGAAAACAGGTTCAAAAAATCTTAAAATATTTGTATCATTCCTAAAAGTACTTTACTTTACCCAACCTAATGTGCAAATATACAGCCCAAATTATATATTTCCCATGAATTTTTCCATGCATTACTCTTTAGTTTCATATTAATAGGCCTACCTGTAAATGGAATCAATATTGACAAAACCAAGAAGCAGAGAATACATAACAAATATATAATTTGGGCTATATATTTGCACATTGGGGGGGGGTGTAAAGTGAATTGGCTACATGAATGATATAGTGTAAGTAAGTAATCTGGGGTTTTTTCAATTTATTTCCATTTATATCACTGATACCCAAATAAAATATTTATGCGTTTTTCCTTGTGTAACTCTTTTCTTCAAATAGATTTAGTGGCCCACATATAGTCCAATGGATATATAAAACCTTAAGCAAAACACTAAAACAAAGAAACTTATTTATAGTATTTAGGATGTCTTTATTAATCAGATTATGCTGTTTCCTTCCATTATCATTCACTTTTTGAAATAATTTCAAAAGCTATTTTGGTAAATTACAAACTCAGTAACACATGAAGATAAATTGGAGACTGAGAAGATAACCACTTTAATATTAGGGTCTATAATGAAAGACTAGATTGATGTAATGAAGAAATACATCATTAAGGCTATATATAGAACCATCAGGAAGAAGAAGGGGTCATTTGTGAGTGATTTCATCAGTATGTTTAAAAAGAGTGTTTTCATCTTGCACTTTCTAGTTATAATCACTGGTGGTTGGATCCAATTTCCACAATCAAGTGAAAATGACAGTAAAAACTAAAAAATAAGCCATTTGGTACCATAAAGGTGGTACTATAAAAGTACTATAAAGGTACTTTATAATACTATAAAGGTTAATGTGTACTAAAAAAACCAATCTGCTTCTGCTGATGAAAAAGGAATTGGATTGTGTGATCTTGTCCCTGTGCCAGTTATAGAATATCATATATGTGTACCATGTTGTTTATAAACCCCACCCTATCCAGTGTTTTCAGCCAGTTGGTAAAATAATGGTGTGATACTATTTAACTGGCAAGGTTTTTTTTATTAGGTAAATAGGTTGATGGAAATAAATGATGAAAAATCAATGAAAAAAGACCAGTGCAATTGGCAAAAAAATGAAGCAACTTTAACAGCAATATCACTCAAATCAGTCAGTAATAATGACCAGCCATTCAGTAAAATCCTTTGCACCCCCCCCCAATCTTTTAGAAAAATTCTGGAGGTTAGAATTCAACATTAAGAAATGCAGGACAATTCATTTGGTAGAAAAAATGTGAGGGGTCAGTATCACATGTGTGAAATAGGTGGTGTTGGGTAGATGATTGATTCCTCCCATGCTTAAAGAGTACCTGGATATACTTGTGGATGAAGAATTGAAGTTTGACAAACATGCTCAGTCAGTTACCTCCAAAGTGCTCCAGACCCTAGGAATTGTAAAAAGAACATTCCACAGCTAGTCACCAAGGCTGATGTAAAAGCTATATAAAGGACTTAATTGACCAAAACTGGAATTTGGCATGTGTGTGGCAACCCCATTAAATAAAAGGCAACAAGAAAAAACTAGAGACTGTTCAAAGGCAAGCAACTAAATCAATAGAGGGTTATAAAAGCCTGAGCTACCCATTCTGCCTGGAGAAGTTACAGATTCCTACCCTCTCCTATCAACGAAAGCGTGGGGATGTCATTGTGGTGTACAAAATGCTTCACACTCAGTCCTTGCAACAAAATATGCTTGAACCTGACCAGTCAACAAAATATAGAGGACACACCATGAAGCTATACTGCAAACAAGCCAACACCAGACTACAGAACTATTTCCTCCCAAATAGAGTTGTGGGGCTCTGGAACTCCCTAAGTGAAGAAGCAGTCTCAGCCCCTAGTGTGGAGAGGCCTTTAAGGGAGATGTGGACAAAGATTAGTCATCCAAGCCATGGCTTTGAGGATAGGATGCAGCCAACACGTTGGCTCAACAACTTTACTAACCAGCACCTACAGGATAATACCCTATTTTCTGGAATATGTGATTTAAGGTAATTTAAGTCAATGCCCCTGGGTCCAATTCTTGTTTTGTGTATTTTTGTTTATTGTTGTTTATTGTCTGTTTATAATTAGTCAAGCCTAATGCTTACTCTGTCAGAAGGCTTTTCTGTCTGAAGTATCTTCAACTGCATGAAGAAGAAGTTAAATTCTCTTAATTTAATTTTAATAGCTTGGAGTAAACTGCAAGTCCAAACCAAGAAAATTTAAAATGAATAGAACTCCCTATTTCAAATAAACAAGCCAATTAATTTCCTTAAATTTTCTTTAATCATGCTATAATGACTCAGCCCCAAAAGACAACAAAAAAAGAAGTAGAGCATAAAATGAAGAATCTAGTGCCACTACCTTTATTTTGTTAACTTGTTTCCTTTAATTTGGGTCAACTAGCAAATTTACCAAATATACTAATTGCCTCCTTCACAAATTTTATTTTTCAGCTCTTGAAGTTAAACATTGTTCCTTATTATTTGCCCAGTAGTGAATAGTTACCAAACATTCTGAAAAACTATTTTAAAATAACCATACACTCTTACTTAGGCCTACAGCAATAATAAAAGTGTTTTTTCACAAAAATTAAGTTTCATTTGATCCCCATTCCCTATGGATGGATAATGCATGTGAAAAATCTTCTCCATGGAAATTTTTTCCCAACAGCTTTCCCTGCCCCCTATGGAAAGTTTTTCCTGCTTAAAATTCCTCCTTATTATTTGCCCAGTAGAGAATAGTTACCAAAAATTCTGAAAAACTACTATAAAATAACCATACACACTTACTTAGGCCTACAGCAATAATAAAAGTGTTTTTCACAAAAATTAAGTTTCATTTTATCCCCATTCCCTATGGATGGATAATGCATGTGAAAAATCTTCTCCATGGAAATTTTTTCCCAACAATTTTCCCTGCCTCCCATGGAAAGTTTTTCCTGCATAAAATTCCCTGTAGAAAATCTCCCAGACAACTCCAACCCCTCAGAAAATTTCCTCTTGAACATGTAAACTTGAGTTACCAAAGAGAAAATAAGACAAATAAAAAGAATTTTGGCTATGGGGTGGGGGATATATCATCCCCAGAGGAATAGTTATTGGACTTTTTAACTATACTGAACAAAAAGGTTATCTCAAAATTTTGTTCAAGGGACTTTGGGAAAAAAGGGGCTTGGGAGGGGGGCTAGTTATCCTCCAATCTTATGGGCAACCCCTCCCCTTTCCATTATTTGACGATACTTTCCTTGTCTGTACTTATCTCAAATATGTTTTTCCAGTTATGCATCCTGGCATTTCCAGGGAAGAGTCAGTTAAAATTGAATTTATCAAAAAAAAGAGCCCATGTGAATGATTTTCAAACAAGGTGAAGTCCCATACTCCCCCCTTCTGAAAACAAAGCTGGGTTACAAATGCTTGAGTAAATGAGAGGTATGTTTTGCCTCCATTTGAAAGAAAAATGCAACAACAAGCCCTTACATAGAACACATTTGCTGAAAAGAAACTCCCCACTTAAATTCCACCCTCTTCAGGGTATTTCCCAGCCAGGTCCTACCTTGACTCCTGTTTGCTGCTGTACTTCTAGATATGAAAAAAATCTTTGTTCCCTAAAATCTGGAAACAAACAAAACATCCTGCTAGTTTCCCTCTTCATATTAATTGATACAGACTTTGCTCATGTTTCGAATATGCTCTATAGTTGTTTTTTTCTTTCTTTTTTCAATCTCCCTTTTAATTTTTATGTATATATTTATTTGTTGTTTGCGTTATTGAGTTTTATCAGTTTTTTGCTTTTTAATATGTTATGACCAATCTCAGTTTAATGCTTAATGAATAGATTTTCATTCTGATAATTTAATTTTTGTCATTCTTTTGCCAGATTTTGGTTTTTTATGCTTTTCTGTTTGTGCCATTTTTTATTTATTGACCTGGAAGTCCAAATTTGGCCTTTTGGGGCTTGTAATAGAAATATTTGAAACAAATATCTTATCTATCTAAGAACAAATTAATGGAATGAAAAAACTTCTGTCAGACAAATCAAGGGCTTTTGAAACTATATTAGGGCTATAAAATTGGTCTCAATTAGCTCAGTAAGGAAACTAGCCTCAGAAAAGCAGAACTTGTTGTTGGTTTGCAATTTCTTTATAGCCTTGGTCAACATAGCATAAACAACAAAATGAGGCAGTAGAAACTAGATTTGAAGTGCTGATGCTTGATGATTCAGAAGTCTTATGGTGAGTTGATGGCACAGCTGTTCTAGATAGGGGAAAAGACAAAGTCCTTGCAAAAGATAAAAGTGCCTGAAGTTGGCAATGACTACTGATGGTGGCTTGTCAATGAGGGGTGTGTCCAGCATTATTAGCTGTCTGAATTGCTTTTTTGCAAAAAGAAGGAAAGACTGGATCTGTCAGTTATTTCAGTCCCAATTTGTATAGATCAATGTGTTTTGAACAGGCAAGTAAATTAAAAAAAAAAATGTAGAGAAAAAGAAGTCAAAATCAGAATTGGACTGACATTCTCCACAAGAATCAAAAAGAAAATAAAGCAAAATTGGGTCATGGGTCTACCAAGGAGTTGCTTTCCATTAGATCTGGATTGGACTGGTTGTTGGCAAAATTTTCCAGTGCTCAACCTCTAGTAGAAGAGAGATCAAGGAAACCGATCCAATGATTGTGGCATGGCAGAACAGATGTCAGCACAGCAACTAGTGACTTAGTTTGTTTGGGGGAAGAGGGTTAAAAGAACCACTTTGTGCAAATACCCATCTAACAGTTGAATTACATCTAATTTGGAAGCTTTCTCCAGGCAAGAGTTAAATAATGTGAAGCCCTGATAAATGGCGAGGGGATACTATGCCTATGATAGACCCATGTAAAAACCAGCCATTTTACTATCTCCATCAAAGCCAATTCAAATAATTTGTTCATGTCCATCCAAACTCTAATGTTTGTCTAATAATTTGCTTTGTTTGTCCTACTCCAGTCTGACGATTTGCAGTTTGAAGCACTTCTACCGATTCTTATTATAGAAAAGACTTGTAAAAACAAGCTGTTCTTTTGAAGGTTGCGTCACTCATGTCAGTGGCTAATATTGAAAAAAAAAACTTCGTTTTTTTTACTACATTTAAAATTGAGTCCTTTATAACGTTGCTGAGACTATTGCTGATGTCTTTCTTCACTTGAGGAGAACTGTGCTTCCAGTTTTTAGTTGTTGATTCAGAATGCTCCTGCATTTTTATGTTTCTGCAATCTCACACCATCACTCTAAACCCATCAGTACTCCTTCATTTTCAATACTTTCTGTAAGGTCACTTTTTTTGCAATGACCATGCAGGGTTAGGTCATTAAAACCACAAAAATGTACAGCTTGGATGATAGGCTTTAGCATCTGTTGGTTCTTAATTCTTTCTTTGGTGTCTTGGAAGTTCAGCTATGGGTCAATTCAAATGCAAATTCCTTCTTGTACTGTTGAAAAATGTATTGGATTTTGTGATGCAGATATATGACACTGTCTTTCATCATTGTACTTGAAGCCAGCAAGAGCATCTTGGTGTAAGTGTGTAGCTTTGAAACTAGGGCTGAAGTATTCAAGTCTTTCCCATTCTTGGATTCAGTAATTAAGCAACAATATTTAGGCTATGTGCCTTCTTTTGAAAGACTGAACACTTTTGTTACCATTCATTTTGGATATGATGACGTTTTGTCACTATACCCTCTAAATACTGCTTGACTATTTCATGCTGCTCATTGTCCTGTCTTTACATCCAGGACAGGACTCGACAGATTAACTTCATATGTTGGTTTGATAACCACATTTTTGAAAATAAAACATTAAAACTTTAAGACATTAAACTACTAATCAAAATACATTTCAATCCAATAACTAGCCTAGTACCTATTTTTCTTTTTATCCCTCTTCATTTCCACTCAGTGCTGTTATTATTACCTTCAAATTGGTGAAACAAACCAATTACAGTACCTACTTTTTTATGTTCTTTAAAACTAAACAGTCTTTTCAATTGTTTGCTTCTTTAAAAAATTTTCTTCCAAACCTTTTCCTAGCATTGGAGTGCAGCTCTAAGAATCACCTTCGCACCCAAAACCAGTTCAGCGACCCAGCCTGGCAACAGTGTACATCTATCAAAATTTAGACAACTGTTAACACTGATAACAAAGGCACGCCAGAAACCAGCTTCGCAAACCAGTGTGGCAACGCTGTGCAGTGACCAAAAATTTGAACATGCACCTTTAGGCTAGAATACACCTTCTCTATGGGAATAAATAAAAAAAAACTCACACATTCAACACTTAACTGGTCAACAAACTGAGCAGAATACAGACAACAAGCACTATCTTTGTCTCATGCTAAATTAGTATACAAAGATAAATTCAGACACTGGCACTGTGTAGGGTCACAACAATAAAAAAAATGCAGGTTTTATCATAAGTGTTTAGATGGTCTAGTAAACTTTTAAGCTCATCTTCACCATAACTCCAAACTGATATGACATTGTCCATGAAACGTCCCCAAAAGAAATGCAAAGAAAATATGAATTTAAGTTCCAGATTTTTAAGATATTTGATGTGAATATTTGCAAGTTTCTCATAGTAAGACCCCTTATTTGTTGGTAATAGGAATCCAAGCCATAAAATGCATGGAATATTTGTACACAATTTAACCCAATGCATAAGAACGTGAACGTCTAGTCATATTACCGGTTCTTCTAATAGATGATAATTGTTTACAGGGAAATGATGCCAAAGTTGCTCAATATTGAATTTCCAGAAATATTGATGCTTTTCGGTTGTTGCTTTTACAAGTTTTAATGAATATTGTAGGAGTGAAGCAAAGGTTAAAATGCAGTAAATAACCATTTTCCAATTTTTGAAGAAGGTGCTTTTGTGCAGACTAAAATAGGTCTTAAGGGGATGCCTTTTTTGTGTAGTTTTAGTAAGTCATAGAACTTACTGCAAGGGAGTAAAGTAAGGCAAAAAAATACTGCAAGGGAAAATTTATTGTATAATTGTGGAGTAATCCTGGCATTTTGTCTAGATAACTTTGTTATCTATCTTTTGAGTAAAATGTGAATTTTGTTATCATAATGTTTTATTCATGACTACCAATGAGTTGCTTTCATGGGCTTTAGTGACTATCAAATAGTAAATAAAGTTTTTTTTTTCAACTGAAAGTAAGGAGCAACATTAAAACTTAAAACAAACAGAAATTAGTCTATATCTAAGGGTGGCTGCCCCTTCCTCAACCCTTGCTCTTTACTCTAAAGTCTTAAAGTGCTTTAAAATAATCCTCATTCAAATTCAATAGCCCTCGTGTTTGTGCAGTCTTTCTTAAAAAAAAAACTGCAACAAAGAGTCAAGCTTTAGTGTAAAGTGTAAGGGTTGAGGAAGGGACAGTCCCACTCATATACGGAATTATTTCAGTTCATTTTAAGTTTTAATGTTGCTCCTTACTTTTCGTTCAAAAAGCTTGTTTCTTTTTTTATTTCTAACCGTTTTCCGAATCATGGCAAGAAATCTCTTCCCACCATGTAAAATTTTTTGCTGTGAGGCGCTTCAAATAGATCCCCAAATAATACAGCGCAAAAATGAGGTATGCCCCCCCCGCCGCCTAAGGTGCCATGGCTTGAGACCTGCATGCAATAGAAGGGAGGAATTTCACCTCCATAAGGATATCTCTTCTGAAGGCTCTTCTCCAGCATCAAGATTCACAAAAAGTAAACAAATAAAATAAGTGAGAGAGAATAGAGACGGAATAAAAATATTTACCTGGCTCCTTACAACAGACACCTAAGCAACAAAATCAATCAATTACTTCCGCATCTCACCCCAGCTGTACCATCAAAGCAAAGGTATGTTTCCTTCAACCAGAAACAAAAAAATATATCTTCTAAGACAATGTTTTTCAAGCTTTTTTAGGAATTCTTGCATGAGACCACTTTCCCTAAAAAAAAAAAAAAAAAAAAAAAAAAAAAAAAAAAAAAATGGTGGCGTGAGGACCTTTTCCCAAAAATAATGAAAATAAATATTGTTATTTGGAAATTGAGACTGCCAAATATTCTGCACATGGCCATCTAGTCGGGTGTGGCTCTTCATATATGTAGATGCTAATGAATGAGATATTTTTGGTAAATAATTATTTATCCACATTTTTTTTTTTTGATTTTATGAAATATAAATATCTGTCTTGCCTGAACAATTTCTTCCATGTTTTGTTTCGGAGTGGCCAATCATTAGTTTTGTTTAAATTGTTTTTGAGATTTTTTGAAAATAGATTAATTATTAGGTCTGTGTGTAATTATTACTATTCATTTTCAAAATATTGTAAACATAATTGAAAGATGAAGTACAAAAGTTGCGTAATAATGTTACCGTTCTCACTGGAATCGTTTCAAGGTCCCTCTGTGGGACCAGAAATCCCAGTTTGAGAACCGGTGTCTTGGGGTATACGAGAGAGGGATTTCACTAGGTAAAAAAAATGGTGATTAAGACAAGGAATTTCTGTTCGGGTGGGATTAAAAAAAAAACCTCCCGTGGACATGCATTACGTGTATTTTTGCTAATTTTATATGAGTCAGACAAAACACCAATGGGGGGGGGGTCAAACTAGGATCCCCCTTCCCCACGCCCATAGATACAGCCATGGTTACAATACATGAGTAAATTGGTCCCGCTTTTCAAAAAACTGTAAGTTATTACAGGTCACTGTGCCAGGTGTCTCACTGGAAAGCCTGTGGATTCTTATATTGTTGACATAATGAGCAAGAGAAGTGTATGCAAAATCTCCCGAGAGAACTAATAGTGAAAAGATTTTGGGGTCTGGATTATTGGTAGCAATCATATTTGAAGAGAACTATGGCATAAGTTTCCTACCAAAGAGTTGAGAAAACTGGGAAAATGGTTTTGGGAAAATCACGACTTGGTCTAATGTTATTGAACAAAATCCTTAAATTGCCTATACTATAATAAGTTTACTTTTAGTCAGCACTGCTATTGAGAGTAGCAAAGCTCCTGCTTTGTTATAAATTCCTATTTTGGTATTTGTTAGACTTTTTACTTTAAAAATTCACATTGGTAATGCTATGTTCTTTGTTATTACTACTTCTTAATACCTGTAAGGGTCATGCTGAAGCCTAAAGACTGTATTCTCTTCTGTTTTTTTTTGTGGGAGGAGGAGATTGTAAATAAGTGTTATTATCACTCAGCTAGTACATAATGAGTATGAAACTTCGAGTTATATAGGCTATTTGTTTGGATTTAAAATTCGCCTAGTTCATCAAGTTTCTCTGCTATGAACTATTCAAGTTGTGCTGGTGCCTTAAGGACACCCTAGACGGTGAATCATTTTGATCAAAAGCTTCCGTCAATTAATTGATTAAAGCATGATTGACCATTTAGGAACCTGTTTGACGCTTGAGTCAAGCGTTGACGGTGATTGATAGAAAGTTTGAATGACTGAATCGGTTCCTAGACGGTCAATCATGCTTTAATCGATTGATTATCCAAAGCTTTTGATAAAAATTGTTGACCGTCTAGGGTGTCCTTTAGCACTGATTGTTGCTGAATGGTGATTGAAAATTACATTTATATAAAAGTTTGTGTCGTTTGTATTCGACAACTTAGTAGGACGCAGTTCTGAAATGAATCTTTTTCTCTAAAGAAGTAGCTGTGAAATGTATTTTCTTCTTTTAGGTTCGAATCTATGATAATGGCATCGATCCTCAGGACGACAAATGACAGTCCATCACCAAGAGACACTTCTGTTGCAAACGGTGTATTCTTTATGCAAAATGGTTGTGCATCAGTAGGAGACTATGATTTAAAAGTCTTAGAATCGGTAAAGAAATTCGTTGAAACTCGATCAAAAAATGAAAAAGAGCTCGTCTCCACTTTGACATCTATTGTGAAAAATAATTTGAATAGACTTAGCAAAAATGGCGATTCTACAAACAAATTCAGGACATTTATTGACGATGCAGAAAGTCTTATAGCTATAGTGAGGAATTCATTTGAGTTAATTGAGTCAACAATTCTTGATAAGCTAAATCAGTTGATAGTGTCTGTTCGTGATAATAAAAAAGCAATAAATGACGAGTGCAATAGAATAATGTCTCATTCATATCTACTTCAGTCTGCTCTTCAAAAAGTAAAAAATGAGTACTTGAAAGCTGTTGAAAATTATAATCAAAATCATGCAAAATATCAAGAAGTTTTATCAAAAGGTAAAGGGTCTAAACGCATTGATGATGCTAGAGACAAATTACAGAAAGCAGCAAAAAAGTTGCATATTATTCACAATGATTATGTTTTGCTGGTATGTGAGGGTAATGCATTTAAGGAATGTGTTATTGCTTTAGCAGACAGTAAATTTCTTGATATACTTCAACCCACTGGTGAGGAACTTCTGAACCAATGGCGCCAAATAGTAAGGGATCTTGGTTATAATCTAGAGTCAAAAAGTAAGGAACTCAGCTTCAGAAACTCAATGTCAAATCTTTTCGAATCTCAAAGCCTATGGGATCTGAAGCGAAATGAAATACTCAAATCTTTGGATTTTTCTTTTGATTCCTCTGTTTTTGAAAACTTGGATTTAAGTTTTCCCAGTGATAAATTAATTATGAATGATCTAACTGCCCAACTTCTAAAAAACAAGATGGAAGAAAGTATTAATAAAGTATCTTCAATACGTAGTCAACTAAAAGAAAAAGAAGACTCTTTAAGCTTGTATAAAGGTGATGAATCTAATTTGACTATGAAATCTCGGAAGGTTGTAGACTCTCTGCGACGTGAAATTGGAGAATTAGTGTGTACTGAGAAAATGTGTCAGAGTCAAGTAGAGCTGATAACAACTTGTTTAGCAGAGTTTGAGTGTCGAGAAGCTCCTACAGTACCACAGATCTCTCCCCCAGTAAAGACTTTGCAAGAAGAAGAATGGTTTCATGGCGTACTTCCAAGGGAAGAGGTTGTGCGTCTTCTATGCAATGATGGTGATTTTCTTGTGCGAGAAACAATGAGAAATGAGGAAAGACAAATCGTCCTTTCTGTTAGCTGGGGAGGTCATAAACACTTCATTGTGCAAACTACGTCTGAAGGATTATTTCGCTTTGAAGGCCCTGCTTTTCCTACAATTCAAGAGTTGATAATCCACCAGTACCAATCCGGTAATCCTGTAACAACCAAATCGGGTGCTATACTTAAACGACCTGTTTATAGAGAACGCTGGGAACTAAATAATGATGACGTTGAGCTTTTAGAGAAAATCGGGAAAGGTAATTTTGGTGATGTGTTTAAAGCTAGATTGAAATCCTCTAATAGAGATGTAGCCGTAAAGACTTGCAGAGTAACATTGCCTGATGAACAGAAAAAGAAATTTCTCCAGGAAGGTAGGATACTAAAAGAATATGATCACCCTAATATAGTTAAATTTATAGGGATTTGTGTCCAAAAGCAGCCTATTATGATTGTTATGGAGTTGGTTTCAGGAGGATCATTGTTAAATTTTTTGAGACTACGCGCACCTGAGCTAACAGTACCTCTCTTGGTAGGTATGTGTCGAGATACCGCTGCAGGAATGGAATATCTTGAAAATAAAAACTGTATTCATCGTGATTTAGCTGCAAGAAACTGCCTTATTGATTTGAATAAAAGTGTCAAAATATCTGATTTTGGAATGTCAAGAGAAGAAAAAGAATATATTGTCTCTGATGGTATGAAACAAATTCCAATCAAGTGGACAGCCCCAGAAGCACTCAATTATGGAAAGTATACCTCACAATGTGATGTTTGGAGTTATGGAGTTCTTTGTTGGGAAATATTCTCAAAAGGTGGTGTGCCATATAGTGGTCTCTCCAATGCAAAAGCAAGAGAGCTCATTGATGCTGGGTATAGAATGCCCCCTCCTGAAGCAACTCCTCATGAGATTCACCGTTTAATGGAAAAATGTTGGTGCTATGAGGCTGAAGGAAGGCCTCATTTTAACGAAATTTTAACAATTGTTACTTCAATTCATGAAAAGCTCACTAAAGACTGATATTTAATCTGCTTATGTGATATGCATGCTCGTATTCGTCCATTTACCCGGTTGTGTTTGTTTCCTTTAGTTCTCCTGTTGTTATATACTACTTATCTTGACATTTTTATGATTTTTCTGGTATCTATAATCAGCATTTACTGTTGTCAAGCTGTTGATTTATTGTGTAAAATCTAACACAAAAATAATTAAAGGTCATCTTTTCTGTGTACGTTCATACACACTGAAAGACAAAAGATAAATGAATAGTTGCATCATCACTTTTTGAGTTCTTGTTGGTTGCCTAAATAATCAATCCATGGTTACTGGAGCAATCAATCTCTGGATTGCCTAAATATGATCCACTGGAACTTTTCCTTGGGTATATTTGATTATTCTGAAATTTTAAATCTATAGCAATGCGTATTTTTAGGGGAGGAGGGGGGGGGGGGGGCGGATTTTTTTTATGGGGAAGGATCGAGAAAATCTGAAAAGGTTGCCTTTACCTGATCCTTGAAATTCCTGGTTCTCTGTATTTCATCCCCTGTATGGAAGTATGTTTAAATCTTTTTTGAAACGGTGATTTGAAAAAAGATGTACAAATTTAAAACAGGCGGAATCTTTGCTTCTCTCCGCCCTATTCTTCTCTACTAGTCTTTGTAAAAAAAAAAAAATATTTAGTATTTTGACCAACAGGTAGCTAAAGTTTACTCCTGAATTGTCCTAATTATCCTTGCAAAATGATTAAATTTTAATGTAAACTACTAACTTCTTTTGTTAGTCTTCGAGAAATTAGTAGATTTGCAGTATTGCTTTTATGAAAATACTAAATTGTTATGATAGACTAAAAAGTACTAATAATTTATAGTATTGATACAATAGTCTATTATGGATTTTATAATGTTGACATATTTGAACAAAATCTACAGTAATTTGTGACTGTTTTAACTTTTATATATATTAATCAGAACCTTACAAAGATAATTTACCATGGTAAATTTATAAATCCTGTTTTGTGTATTTTCTAATTTCGTGGTAAATATGTTTTGCTAGGAGTCTAATAAGATTAGATGATGTTAATAAAGTTACCAGAAGTTGAAGGGCAATGGTGTAACAGACTTGTTGCTGCAGAGTTACTAAAAAAAAAAAAAGAAGGAAAGTTGACATGCCTACGTACTTCATGAAATGTTTTTAGGAAGTTACTAATAAGACAAATATGTGAAAATTTACGGTTTCGATTCGATTTTAGAACTACCTTGTTAAGGGACATTTCTTCTCTTGCCAAGTATGATTAAGTCTCAAAAAATGCTTTGAAATTCCCAATGTTCTTTTCGTCAAAAGCGAGATATTCGAAAAAAGAATTCGCGTTAGCTGTGGTCATACTAGCTTGTTTGGTACAGAGTTCTGTTTCTAAAAGATATAACAATGGATCAAAATTACAACTCTGTTTGGTTCTGCATAAAAAAAAATAAGTACTTATTAACAAAGATGATAATGAAAACGGGCCCGAAAGTATATTGTTTCTGGCTAAAACTTGCTTGTTCAAAAGTATGTTGTTATCTACAGGTTTAATTTTCAAGTAATTTACTTTGAACTGAGTCTTTTGTTCTCTTTTCTGACGAGATTACCAAGTTTTGCCTTCTTTGTGCCTTTACTCTTAGCTTTAACCTTATTTGGTAATCATATACTTTTATTTTATGGTACTTTAAGATTTGACTGTTTTTTTTAAATATTTGGCGATAAAAATATTGCAAGTACCAATAGTATCAAAATTTTAAACAATACCTTCGAAATTGGACTTTTCTTCTAAATTCAGTACGAGTTCAAATTGTCACTTAGAATCTTTTTCCAATTTGAATACTGTAAGGATGTAAAATAACTTAATCATATTAGAATGATTTAATTAAATTACTAACCTTAACTAATTTTATTCTGTCAGTGCCGTTTAGATTTGGATTCAACGAGTTTTTCATGGAAGAAGCAAAAAGTGTAATTCGGAAACAAGTAAAATAATTTACATGAAAAAAAAGCGTTCGTTTTCTGTTTGTGCTATGGGCCTTCTCGGGCAATCTACTGTAATTTAAAATTGGGTAACTTTCAGTTTACTTATAGGAGAGGGGGGAAATGTATAAAAAAGTCTATATTTCTTTCGTTGTATTTTTTTCCCCAGGGATGGCCTTGACCAATTTTTAGAAGGTAAACTCCTACAAATTTTCTTTGTTTATGCATATGATTTTTCTCTTATATTTTTTTGATTGGACATGTTTCTAAGTCTTTTGTTTGATTTCACGAGCTATTGTGATTGAAGCGAGATACAGCATATTTGTGGTTGCTATCCTGTTGATATAAGTGACACAATTTAAGCTGTTAATCTTTTTTAAGATAGTATTAATGTATATTCAGTCTTCTGGGGCGTAAAAGTCATATAATTCCCTGCTAGTTCCAGTAGTCCCCACATATTCCAGCTAATGTCGTACCGCTTCCTTATGGAGATGTAATTTATGAAAGAAATGCAAAATGTATTTTCAAAATCTTGGGGGGGGGCAATTGTTGTTTTTTTTCAATGTGTTCAATGCAAATACAAAGTAGACATTCTCCAATGAAAATACCTCTAAAATAGGTGTTTCTCAAAATTTAGGGAGAAACTTCGGGCACATGCGCCCCACCCCAACTCAGAAGAGAAAGAAAAGTAAGACCTGATAGGGAGCTAATTTAAAGTATGGTGAAAATTTATTAAATGAGAACAATTCAAGAAAATATAATTAAAATGAAAAATGATTAAACGGAATGAACTAAATTTCCTCAGTTAGCAATATTTAAGTAACTAATAAAGCTAGTATTTTTTATTCAATTAATTAACAGATATACAATCATTAAAAAACGTACTTTCAAAATGTCTCCAGAATTTGTGAGTAGAAATATATATACCTAATTATAGTTTAAGCATTTCGGCAAACTAAATCCTTTGTTTTTAGTCATATTGATCTTAAACTATTTAAGATATACAAACATGTAAAAAAAAAATTATTTCACTCTAACCTATAATGTCCTGTTTAAAAAAAATGGCCACAATAATTTGGAGTGCTGGCTTTTTAGGTTATGTCTTTTCTGGTTTAGTTCGAGTTTGAAACGTGTCGTCCTTCGCCAATCAAAACTTGATGTCGTGTTTTAGGTAAAGTAAACTAGGTTTAACCCGTCGCAACCTGATAGCTAGGGTGTGAGGCTGCTTGACAACTCTCCGAGAAAAACGCGATTAAAGTTCTGAACCCTTCTCTTTGAATGCTCCATAGTTCAGCTAATAAACATATATCAGCTTAATTTTTTCTTCGATCCTTAATAATGGTGATTAGAAATAAGCGGGGTAGGATAATTTGGTTCGTAGGATAATTTCACTCCCAGGAAAGTGTTGACGTGTTGAGTAAAATAAAACTGAACTTTACACGAGTAAAACTGAATAGATCATTCGAAAGAGCGAAAAAAATTTGCTGCATTGCAAAATAAAATCGTTTCTTTTTTTTTTCTTAAAGGATACGATAATTTTGCTCTCAAGTCAGGCTGTGCAACCTGATATCTACTTTTCCACACTTGATAATTTTTAATAGTGTTGCTTCATTTGTTTTTGTCTTTCTTGTCCTATAAGCTATAACTTCTTTTGTTTATTGTGCCCTCGTATTTTCCTACTTTATTTGCTTGGGTTTTGGGAAAATTGGGTGGGAATCTGTGATATTAACAATGTGCCACTTTTTTACGCCGTATTTATTGCCCTTTTTTCAAGAGTATTCTTTTTAACTAACCGTTGAGATTTCATTATAGTTGTTGTTATTAGTTTTGTTTTTGGGCCGGTTTGCAATAAAATTGTTACTGTAGTTCTTTTTGTGCTTTTAGTTTCTGATGAGCGGAAAAAGTCTTGCTTGTAACTCTTAACTAGAATCTTGATCAATCCTACAATGACATGCTGAATGTAAAATTGGTACGTCCGTATAAATAAATTTGTAATGAACATTTTAGAAGTGTTCTTTGATCATATTCAAAAATTATTGAAGATCAACCAACCGTGATTGTTCCAAATGAAGTCGGATCCAAGTAAATGTAATTAAAACCGTCCCAAAAAGGTGATCCTGGGGGTGACAAGATTCGTGTAGATTCAGGGGTGAGATTGCCAAAGCATCCAAATGTTTGTTTAAAATGACGGTTTTCAGTGGTCCATATTAGTAGAAAGGTGGCTTGGGTACGTGCAAGAAGATTGGGAAAAGATGTTGATCAGCATAATTGCAGAGCCCTGAGGTCTGAACCATTGTCCTTCCCCCTCAAAATCCATTAGGATGCATATGCTGCTCTTCTTTCAACTCGCGATCGTTTAGGAACTGTAATTGGGGTTCCAAAAAGGCGCGCCGAAGAGCACAAGCCTTCTTATCCTCCCAACATCATAAATAAAGGTAGACATTGTTGTGCCAAGTTGAAATCCAGATTGTACAAAAAATGTTGCTTATATAATTGCAGCTCTAGGCAAGACCTGCTGCACCCCTTTTGACTTGTGACTAATTAAAAAAAAAAATTCCGCAAAATAAGTTTTTCAAAGAAAAGTAAAGAACTCCATTAAACAAAAAATGAGCAAAAATCAAATCAAATAATCTACCAAGCGTGAAACTACCACATATCAGCATCGATAAATAAATTAAACCAAAAACGAACAGAAATTACAATATATAACCCGAGTCAACATGAATAGGGCTCACAACCGCTATGCCTTCTCAAGGCCAGGACATAATTTGCGCTTTACAGAAAAAATATAAATGTTTTTACTTTTATAACTTTAATAAATTAAATAATCTTAACATTTTGATTACTAAATATCAGTATATGTATATTAAAATGACAATGCACATTCACTTGTATTTTTTCCATTAAAGTGTAAATTATGTTCTGGCCTTGGGAAGGTATAGGGGTTTTGAGCCAAACTAATATTAATTTCTGCTCGTTTTGAGTTTGACTCGGTTATTTATTGTAATTTCTGTTCGTTTTGGGTTTCATTTATTTATCGATGCTGATTTGTGGAAGTTTGTCGCTTGGTAGATTATTTTTATTTAATTTTTGCTCATTTTTTGTTTAATGGAGTTCTTTACTTTTCTTTGAAAAACTTATTTTGTAGAAAAAGTTTTTTTTAATTAATTTCTGTTCGTTTTATATTGACATAGTCTTTTCAGGGGAAAAGAAAATAATGCTTTAAATCTTTTCGTTTTTTAAGATTTTATGGTTTGGCCTGCTATTTGTGTGATAGAGATAAATTTTCAGCAATTTTTAGCAACATACACCCTTTTAAAAACCTGGACACAGTAGTGTTTAATTTAGTTTCATACCTCCTCAAGTTGACCTGAAATGGAAAACTTGGTACCATTCGCAAAAAAATCTGTTTACTTTCTTTGATAGATTGGATACACTTACGCTATTATGATTTGGTTAAATTTTAAGAGCAGAAGCAGCCCCAAAAGATTGAACATAATACCCTCAGTCGTTCTTGGGATACTGCTGAGATGCCTTATTGGGAATTAGCATTAACACAGTGCATTTTGATTTAATCTTAAGGCAACATTTAGTTTTTAAAAATAATGGGGAATTTGGAGGGTTGGGGTGGGAGGGGAACTAGTTACCCTCCAATCACTTTCGACTATTAAAAAGGGCATCAGCCCTTTCTATTTTCAATCGAATGAGCCCTTTTCGAAGTTCCTATGACAACTCCTTTGATAAGAAGTGCCCTGGTCTAAACAACAACAAAAATAATACATTCTACCTAAATCAATCTGTACTACTAAAATATCAAGCCTTCCAACCGCTTTCGTCAGATAGAAAGGACACTAGGTTTTTCGATATCCAATGGAATGATTCCTTTAGAGTTTCTACGACAACGCTTTCTATAAACACCTTATATGCTCCCAGGGCACAAATTACAACCCTTACCCTCAGGGCTGTGAGGGTGTTGTCATCCTCAAAGACCTAATTTCCATAACTTTCAACTACGTTGAACAAAATGTCCATCTCAAAATTTTGATTGGATGTGTTTGGGGAAATGGTGGGCGTGGGAGGGGCGCTAATCGCTCTCCAATCACTTTCAACTATTAAAAAAGACAACTAGCCCTTTCAATTTCCAATCAAATGAACCCTTTTGAAGTTTCTACAACAACGCTTTCAGTAAAAATCATATATGTCCCCAGGGCATAACACAACCCTTGCCCTGAGGGCTGGGGGGATGACCTAATTTCCAGAACTTTCTACTACGTTGAACAAAATGGCTATCTGAAAATTTTGATTGGATGTGTTTGGGGTATTAGTGAGCATGAGAGGGGTTAGTTACCCTCAAATCACTTTCGGCTATTAAAAATGGCGCTAGCCCTCTTAATTTCCAATTGAGTGAACCCCTTTTGAAGTTTTTATGTCGAAGTTATCTATAAAAACCTTATATGCCCCCAGGGCATATCTTACAACCTTTGCTCTGGGGGCTTTATCATCCTCAAATACATTATTTCCAGAACTTTCAACTACGTTGAACAAAATGGCTATCTCTAAACTTTGATTGAATGTGTTTGGGGAAATGGTGGGCGTGAGAGGGGGGTTACTTACTCTCCATTCACTTTTCGCTATTAAAAATTGCAATTTCAATTTCCAATCAAAGGATCCCTTTTTGTAATTTCTACAACTTTCTGTATAAACCTTATATGCCCCCAGGGCATAACTTACAACCCTTGCACTGAGGGCTCTGAGGTTATCAAGCCTTAGGATTATCATCCTAAAAGACCTAATTTCCAGAACTTTCAACTACGTTGAACAAAATGGATATCACAAAATTTTTATTGGATGTGTTTGGGGAAATGGTGGGCGCGAGAGCGGGGTTAGTTGCCCTTCAATCACTTTCGACTATTAAATATGGCACTAGCCCTTTCAATTTCCAATTGAATGAGCCCGTTTTGAAGTTTCTACAGCATCACTTTCTATAAAAACCTTACATGCCCCCAGGGTATAACTTACGAACCTTTCCTAGAGGGCTGTGGGGGGGGGGGGGGTTGTCATCTTTAAAGACCTAATTTACAAAACTTTTAACAACGATGAACAAAATGGCTATCTAAAAATTCTGATAGGATGTTTTGGGGAAAAGGTGGGCGTGAGAGGGGGGTTAGTTGCCCTCAAATCACTTTCGACTATAAAAAAAGGCACTAGCCCTTTGAATTTCCAATCGAATGAGCCCTTTTTCAAGTTTCTACGACAAAGATTTCAATAAAAAACCTTATATGCCCCCAGGGCATAACTTAAAACCCTTGCCCTGAAGACTGTGGGGGGAGTTTCTTGCTCAAATATATTATTTCCAGATGTTTCAACTGCGTGGAACAAAATGGCTATCTCAAAATTTTGATTGGATGTGTTTTGGGAAATGGCGGGCGTGGAAGGGGTGGTAGTGTCCCTCCAATCACTTTCGACTATTAAAAAAGGGCACTAGCCATTTCAATTTCTAATCGAATGAGCCCTTTTTGAGATTTCTACGACAACGCTTTCTATAAAGACCTTATATGCCCCCAGGGCATAAACTACAACTTTAGCCCTGAGTGCCGTGGAGGGATTGTCATCCTCAAAGACCTAATTTCCAGTACTTTCAACTATGTTGATCAAAATGGCTATCTCAAAATTTTGATTGGATGTGTTTGGGGAAATGGTGGGCGTGAGAGGGGGGATAGTTACCCTCATATCACTTTCGATAATTAAAAATGGCACTAGCCATTTCAATTTCCAATCGAATGAGCCCTTTTTGAAGTTTCTACAACAACACGTTCTAAAAAAAAACCTTATATATAACCATAACTTACAAACCATTACGAACCATAACCATAAAAACCATAACTTACAACTCTTGTCCTGAGGGCTGTGGGGGGGGGAGGTTGTCATCCTTAAAGACCTCATTTTCAGAAATTGAAACTACGTTGAATAAAATGGCTATCTCAAACTTTTGATTGCATGTGTTTGGGGAAAAGGTGGCCGTGAGGGGGGGGGGGGTGTAATTGCCCTCCAATCACTTTCGACTATTAAAAAGCCACTAGCCCTTTGAATTTCCAATCGAATGAGCCTTTTTTGAATTTTCTACGATAACACCTTCTATAAAAACCTTCTATGCCCCCACGGCATAACTTAAAACCCTTGCCCTAAGGGTTGTGGGGGAGTGTCCTCCTCAAAAACATAATTTCTATCTGGAGATCAACTACACTGAACAAAATGGCTATCTCAAAATTTTGATTGGATTTGTTTCGGAAAATGGTGGGCGTGGAAGGGGTGTTAATTGCCTTCCAATCCTTTTTCGACTATTAAAAAAGGCACAAGCCACTCCAATTTCCAATTGAATGAGCCCTTTTCGAAATTTCTACGACAACCTCTTCGATACGAAGTGCCCTGATCTAACGGAAAAAAAATAATAAAACATACATTGTGCCAACATCGTTCTTATGTGCCCCCAAGGCATAACTTAAAACCCTTGCCCTGAGGGCTGTGGGGGGAGTGGCCTTCCCAAAAACATAATTTATATCTGGAAATCAACTACGCTGAACAAAACGGCTGTCTCAAAATTTTGATTGGATGTGTTTGGGGAAATGGTGGACGTGGAAGGGGTGTTAGCCGCCTTCCAATCACTTTCGACTATTAAAAACGGCACTAGCCAATCCAATTTCCTATCGAATGAGCCCTTTTCGAGGTTTTTACGACAACTCCTTTGATACGAAATACCCTGGTATGGACGAAAACAAAAAAAAATAATGTATTGTGCCAACATCGTTCTTTACTTAGGCAGCGCGATTGCGCTGCCTATGATTGTTCATGGAGGATTTAGAAAGTGCCCTTAATGATCATCTGGTCAAAACATGGTAAGTACATACCTTATAAATTTTATCTGATTTAATTCGAAGTTGGTATTTAAAACTTCAATAAGTTACTAATTACTGAAATTTAGCTAAAATTGGAATTTCACTCAAATACTAATTAAACTCAAAATACTAACTAAAACATTCTAATTAAATGAACAGATGACACAAATTATGCAAACATCCCATTTTGATGGTCTTCATTTGATGAATTTTAGCAGATCAGCGGACATGCTATATGCTGTCGAAATTGGGTTATGCTCATGATCTGGTTTGCACAATTGCAGGCCCTGAGCAGTGCGCTAAAGTGCCTTTTAGTAATGTTGTAGGTTTCCAAAACTAGTCCTACTTTTTTATTCAACTCCCTGACTTTCATAGCACAGTCATATTGCATTTCGTGCGGTCTGTGACTGGTCAGGGATATTTTAGGAAGTAGTGTTAGATTATGAGATAATTGCCCGAATCAAAACACTGTAGATTCAGATATCAGTGATAGCGGTCTTAAGTAATCAAAAATCGTTCTAATCTAAAAGGGGATAAGTACGCCTTTCCCATATCGTGGTGGAGTTTCACTTAACATGGCGTTTTGAGTTTTTGAATTCCATAAATTGGATTACACGACTGTAAATTCCATTCACCACATCGGTCAGATTGGACTTCAGTCTCTTGACTGCCTCTCATGCTGTATGGAGGCTGTGCTTGAATCAGTTAAAAGGTGTCACTCGTTTGTTGCCTTTAGAGAAACTACAAATTGTTCTTTATTTCTGTACTTTTTTTAATCATGCCGTGTGATGGGTGTCTCGGGACCAATTTGGAAATGTATGTTGGTATTATTTATTGCGCATCACACTTAGCTCAGGCTTGTATGGATAAGACTGTTCCTTGTCTTATTTATGACATACTGAAAATATGGCCCAGGTGCTTTATGATCGAGATACGTTGCTTTAAAATAAGCAGGAGTCAAATAGAAACTGTCAATATTGGTGTGGACTCTCAGACATCTTAGTAAAAATTCATTAGCTTTTGAAATTTGAATATTATTGGAAAGGGGTGTTGGATCAATATAAAGGTTAATTACGGAGAACTTATTTTTCTGGGTAGTGTGTCTAGTTTGTACACTATAAGGGGTAAGTAGCATGATAGGGGGTTTCTTGATTATGACTCTTTCCAAGGCGTTTCCTTTTCTGCTACAACGTTGATTAGTCTCACAAAATGGGCTAGAGCATCAAAATATCCAAAAATAAACCAATACTATCTCTAGACCCCGGCGCCGCACCAATGAGGGAAGACCGGTGACGGCGGGGCCAAAAACAGCGCGCCGCGCCGCCGGCGTGATCAATGTTGACCGCAAACATTAATGTTTTCATCAGTCTTTCTCAAATCACAGCTTAAATTTACAACAGATTCGAGCCTATTCTCCTTGGATACGAAATGCCCTGGTATGGAAGAAAACAAAAAATAAATGAGAGTTCAAAAATTCACAAGTCGCTGGCTGGAAATTGGTCTTCTTCGTTATTCATCAAGAGAAGTAGAAATCTGGTAGAAACGAAATGACTGTGGCGTTTCAGAACCCTTGCATAATACGAGTAGTTGAAGTGTCTAATGGCTATGTATTTTTATAAACAATCATACAAATTGGTAGTTTTTTTCATCGTTCAATACTGCATACAAAATTTCAAATACCGTATCACACAATTCTTCAGTTATCTGGGTAAAAGCTTAGAATGTAAGTTTGAACTTAGAGGCTTCATTTTGTCATATTAACCTTTTCCTGTATCAGTTTTGTCACCTTTGAAACAGTTGAAATGGGCGACTTTGATATTGATGTTTTTTTTTTGCTCTTTTGGATTCCTTAAAAGCCTTTTTGTATTAAAAACTGGTTTTTAATAACAATTTAAAAAAAGTGCATTTTAAAGTTTTTTTGGCTTCTTTATAGAATATATTTCATGTAGGCTAAGGCTGAACTGCTGCTTTTTTAATGCTTTTTGGCTGCTCTTTTGGATATTATTCATTTTTCTTTTGGGGATTCATTCCAAATTATAAACTGATAAATACTTAATATCAGTCAAATTATAAAGTGCATCTAAAAGGAATAAATTTATCAAATTGAAAAATACATATTGAACACTTCACATGAGAACACTTCAATTACAATGAAACAAAAAACACTTAATGGTTTATTCAGTATGAAGAAAAATGAAGTGCCAGCTATTTTCTTAGGTAAAAAAAGAAAAGCTCTCCGTTTTAAATGTAATTAAATGAAATAATATGCAGACTGAAGTAGCTCCAGGAAGATGTTGAGATTTTCATCCTAGTTCGTCACTTTTAATCCCAGCAAAATGTTAGGACACTTAGCATCAGTTATTGAGTTTAAGCTTTGATTTCCAAATGCTCACAAAAATTACCAAATTTAAGACAGTCGCAAAAATAAGTCACCTGTGGTCAAAATACTCAAAGACTCCTCTTTGATCCCCACCTAGGCTCAAAGCTTCTGCTATGGTCATTTCCATGGAAATCTCCAAAAAGTTTCTTTTTGAAATAGCTTTCAAGCGTAGTTAGGGGTATTTAGCCTTTTTTGCTTTTCTCCTAAGCTTTGAAAAAAGTGTTATATTATTCCAAATGTTACATTTGTATATGTGTGGTTATTTTTAGTAATTATTTGTGGGGTGAGCAAATTTTTTAAACCACTTTAGATACGTAAGAATGGTGCAACATCTAGTACCCTGAGGTCATAAGACTTTCAAAGACTCCTCCTTGAACCTCCCAAATTGAAAGCTTTTATTATGACCTGGCCTTTTAATGGAACTTGGGCACCGGACCAAGGGCGCCATTGTCACTCGAGCGCAACGATAGGTGGGGATGTCGATATCGCTTTCGTCACACCAATTCGTTTTAGGGTGATTCTGCCTTGTGCTTATGAATGAATGTTTTCAAAGTAAACTCGTTTCATCAATAAGAAAAAAACGGGCTGGGCGCATATGTTCGTTTCCCTTTGGACGACAAAACCACGCAAGTGCTGTATCAAGTATAACTCACGAAAATCTTGTTAATTTTTGTCAACCTTTCAACTTTTTGGCATCCCTGCTTTCAATAAAAAAAAACAAGGTATTATAACTTAAATATAATAACTCCCTATGCCCCCTCCCCTCTGGATACCATCTTGATAGGATACCGTCTCTGCTTTAAATAAAAAAAATAATTAACTTATTGGCACCCCTTCTTTTAAAAAAAACAAGGTACCCCCCCCTTTTTTTTCTGGAGACCACCTTGATAGGATGCTGTCTCTGCTTTAAATTAAAAAAAAGAACTTTTTGGGATCCCTGCTTTCAATAAAAAAATGTCGAGATATTATCATTTGAATGTAATACCCCCCTACCCCCCCTCTGGATACCACCTTGATAGGATACCGCCTCAGCTTTCATTAGAAAAATAAGATAGAAGGGTTTTTTCTTTTTTTTTGGGGGGGGGGGGGGTAAAAATGTTTCAGAAAGAAGATTGTATTCTCTATCAGGCGTTCAACAATTGACTATTAAACATTAAGAAAATCTTATCTGAAAACAGCAAAAAAGAAAAATCTGCAAATTTACAATTCAGCTGTAAAAACAATCTGTCGGCTGTCAATTTCAAAATCCAACTGAAGGCTGAAGCTGTATAGTAGTGAATACGTTCTATAATTCTATTAAACTTGAAATTAAAATTCTTGACTACGAATGATATAAGAAATAGCGATATGGAAACTGAATTCGAAATGATTTAAACTCATTTCATAAAGACGATACTTTTTTTTGTCAACATATGAAGAACTGTGTATATTGCAATATCTGCAATTGCATATTGCATCTGTCTTATTTCTATGCAAAGTACCAAAAGAGACGAAAATTAATGAATAAGAGAATAGTGAAGAATTATGGTATGCAAAGTAATATTTGGCAGGGAAAGTCACTGGTGATAAATCGCTAAGGGTGGCACCGTGATTGCGTGATTTTCGGGAATTGGAGGAACCAAATTTTTTTTCGGGGTGACGCATAGATTTTCGGCGAAATACCCGAAAATTCAGGGATAGTGCAAGCCCTGCTTAATTTCTAATCAGGAAAATCGAAATACTAAACCACACGAGAAGGAAAAGCTTCGACTTTGCGGTTGACGCAATAAAGAATTGCCGTAAAAATAATTTAAAGTCGACCAAACGCCGCCGCCTCTGCTGGCGGCGGCGCACCTACGTCGCGCTGGCGGCGTCACGACACGTCGGCGGCGTTCAACTGGGCCTCTCGTCGGCGGCGTTCGGTCGATCTGCCGGCGCGGTGCCGGAGTCTAACTATCTCTTGTCTCAATGCGTGAAGAATTATAAGTCACCTCTTCGGCTATAGATAGAATTAAGGTAAGTTTTCTTGCTGTTGGAAATGAAAACAAATATCTATTATGGCTAAGTGATTTTCATAATCTTTTACTGAAAGATATATAATCTTTAGAGATACATAATCTTTTACTTAGATACATAAGATACATAACCTAGATACATAAGATATAAAGATATATAATCTTTTACTTTTCTATTGGAAGTCCTGTACTTTTTATAAAACCTGAAGCCTGGCAAACAAACACTTTTGAAAAATTGAAGTTAGTTCACTGAAAGTAAACAACATTTATATTATATCAATAAAGACACTCCGATAGTTTCAGTAGTTGACCGGCACCGGTGGATATGTAGTTTCATTCTAAAACATTACTATAATTAGTTGAAATGAATGAAACGCCAATATTCAGTTGCTAGACAATGATCAACTATCTTAAGATTTTCATTTCTGCTACTATGACAGACGGCTCTACAAAACATTATCTAATAAGGTCCTATCATAAGGTTAGGGTTACATCTGGGGAGATATTACATTGGGAAAGAAGAAGTATTGAAAATAAATAGCTTTTCAGTAGCTCAATTGAGGGTTCAAATTGATGACTGAATTAGCGGAGTCCGAAGTATTAGGGTTACTTGGTAAACATATTGTGTAACTAAATGAGTTTCTATCGCTTCTAGAGTAGGGCAGACTTGTTAGTCTTAGTATAGAAGACTGTTTTGGAAATCTAGCATTTCTTTTCTTGATCCTGGAGTGGCCAGGTGAGTAATTCGGTCGAGGAGACAAGTGGTCTAGAAACAAGTGAAGAGCCACAGGCTTATGGAGCATTTCAGCAGTAAGTTTAAACTTTTATATGTGTTTAGCATTTGTAAGCATTTTATGTGTTCTCGTGCTGTTGAACCCTGGTTTAACTGAACCCTGTTTAACACAATTCCGAGCTACTCAGATCCGTTTAAGTCAACCCATATACAACTCAATCCCCCTGTAACTCAACCCTGCGGAATTTGACCCCCTTTCAACTCAATTCTCATTCAACTCAAACTCTGTTTAATTCAACTTTCATGTAACTCAACCCTAGTGCAGCTCAACCCCCGTTTACTCTACCTCCATTCAACTCAACATTAATGCAATTCAAACCATCATTTAAATCAAAAGTCATGCAACTTAACCCTCGTTTAACGAACCCTATTTGACTCAACCTCAATTCAAATCAACCCCATTCAGTTCAATCCTTCTTGAGTCAACAATATACCTCAAAAATGTAATTTAGCCCGTTTCGTCGAAAGTTATAAAGTTGAACCGAACGAAATGGTCTTTATTCATTGCCAATTCTTATGTAAGTGTTTTTATGATGAAAGACAAAACTATCCTCTTCCTTCCCTCCAAAAAATAATTTATCCTTCTGTGTTATATATTTCAACTCAACAAAATTTTTCCCAGGACCCGAACGCATTTGAATTTTATGGTAGCAGCAATGGGGTTGAAAGGGGTTCAGTCAAAGAGGGCTAGGCTAAACGGGATCGAGTTACACGAAGGTTGAGTTAAACGTGGGTTGAATTACAGGAAGTTCACTTAGACGGGAGTTGAGTTGCAAGGAGATTGAGTTGAACAGAGGTTGAGTTAAATGGACTTTGAGTTGCATGGGAGTTGAGTTAACTAGGGTTGTCTTCAATGAGGTTGAGCAAAATGCGGACTAAGTTAAACGGGAATTCAGGTGAACGAGGGTTCAGTTAAGTGGACTGAGTTGAACAGGGTCATTTAGAGACACAATATTTTATTATTGGAATGGTTTAACTTGGCAAAGCTTTCATTTGTCCAAAAAGAAATATTTAGTGCGAAACTGATATCTCTGGAGTAATAAATGGGACAAATTTACATGATTAAAATCCAGGATTATAAAGTTTGCCTAATATGTGAGCTTTGATGACATAGTTAAGATAATCTTCATTGCTCATTATGCTCTCATCTAGCTCTTCAAGTATTAGAAGAGCAGTTTCTACCTTTAAGCTTTAACCAATGTGCCTCTAATTGATTTTATTGCTATATGTTGAAACAAGATCCATTTTGAACCAAATCTATTTTCCTCACCCAAAATCTATTAAAATCTATATATTAGACAAAATTTATTTATTAATGCCTTTAGTATAGTTGCATTTTAAAAACTTGTGGATGCTTTTTTGATGCTAACACTATCTCTTTTGCGGGAAAAAATGGATTTTTAATCTTGAATTAAGGAAACAACGGGTTTTATTTTGTCCATCGGTTTATCATGAGCATCACTAGAGCTATGCGAAATGTTTGGAGGTTTAGCTGAGAGTTTCTGTTTTTCACTTTAAGTTCAACCATTTGAAAGCTGGGTTGGTCATTTAGGTTAAGATCGGGACCACGGTATAATCTGCAGTATCATCAAGAAATCAATCTGCAGAAGAATTGGAAGCGGATTAATCCTATGTTGATAATTGCCCACATCTCTCAAATTGGCTATTGCGTTAGTCTACTAGCACTCAGGTAAAGGAAGAGAAATTTCAACTTTCGGCTTAGTATACTTAATCTGGAGCTAAAACTATTCAAATACAGAAAATCAGAAAAGAGGAATGTACTCAGAATCAAATACGATATATGCTATATCTTTATCTTCTTCATTTTATTTAATAGTGTCATGCTCTACTTCCAACGTTCGGTATTGAACCAAAGAACCCTTAGTCATTAGGCAAGGCCCTATACACTGCGCTGTCGGAAGTTCATTTACTAGTTCGTTCAATATTCAAATACCTTGCTTTTTCAGTCGATAATTACGATATATTTCACTATTCAGTCTTCTAAACCATCTTCATTTTCCGTAGAATGTTCGCGACCGGCATTTTTTCCATTATAGCCCTTTCAATTTTCTTACATTGAGTTGTTATTCAGCTTATGTAACAACTTTATGTAATATAATAACTTTATGTAAAATAACTTAATTATATTAGTTTGATTTAATTATTCATCTAACCTTAACTTTATTAAATAACTAATTTTAGTCTGTCAGCATCTTTTAGATTTGGATTCAAAGAGTTTGTCATGGAAGAAGAAAAAAAATTGCGATTCGAGATCAAGTCAAATAAATTACATTAAAAAGGAAAGTGGTCATTTTCTATTGGTGTTATGTGCCTTCTCGGGCAATTTACTGCAATTTAAAGTGGGGTAACTTTCAATGTACTCCTCTAGGAAGGGAGGATGAAATGAATAAAAAACTGTTTATTTGTTTCATTGTGTTTTTTTTTCCAGGGAAGGCCTGCAGCATATGGTTATTATTCGACTGCGTTCTTTTTCGCCATCCGTCGTTCTTAGTTCTACTAAGATATCGTAAGTTTTACTCTTATATTGCGTTTCATTTCTCTGTTCTAAAAACGTCGTTTTAACTGAAAAAAAAACGTCTTATAAGCCTTTAGCAAGATGGAATTGCTACTAAAGATAGAATTTCAATCAGCCATATAGAATTTCAACCACAACGAAAATGGAAAGGATAAATCTGGATACAGCAAGAAAAGCATGAGAGTTGCTAGATCAAGGATCCCATCCACGAAATCTACTAAGTTAAACAAATCAATGCACTGGCTGGTAATTGGTTCTTTTATGGGTTTCAATTTTAAAATTTGGCACTCAAAAGTAAAACTAAAGTAGTGAAGTGGAGTATGAGGCTCAGTTCATCGTTCTAAAGAACGAAGTACAAAGAACCAAGAACGGCTTATAAGCGCAAAACCAAAGAGCATGGGAAAGAATAATTTCCCATACTTTAGCGCAAAACTGAAACCGAACGGCTCATTAGTCTTGGATTTTGATAAAAACGGCGAAAACGAAAGCAGCAATTATAGGATTTATTGAATAAAACGCAAAACTTTTAATTCACAAACTCGTGTGATGCGAAGCAAACTTCAGAAGCAAATCTTGTCCCTCTATAAGTTGTGTCTTCGGGCTTCAGAGACAAAACCTGGCTTCAAAGACATAGTAAGGTGTGAGTTCAAGAAAAATGCAAACATTAGCAGGACACAGATCCCCAGGATTGAGTTCCTTTTAAGACAAGGCTGGAGGAAGCTAGAAATGATCAAAGATCCCCATGTAACAAGCAGTGAAAAAAAATGATTAGTGCTGTTTTGAGAGTTTTACGTTTAGGAACATTACCTTATAATAAAGCCTTGATCCTTCAGAACTTCTATTGTGAGCAGCTTGTTGTCAAAGAACCCTCTGCATTGAATACATTACTTGTTCTACAGCATCCACCAGGTAAGCTTAGTCTAGAATGGGCGCCCATAAGGGGGGGCGAGGGTGACTGAATGATGCTGCCTTATTTTTATTTTTTTGTTCTGAGATTTCTTTTAAATAGCATTAAAAGTGCCAATTAGACAAGGTTTGCCCCCCCCTCCTGGAATTCAGCTTATGGGCACCTATGTAGCCTAGTCCTAGTAGGGTTTTAGGTAAACTTATGCTATGAGAAAAATAATAAGTAAATTTGCTATGGTTGACCACATCTAAAGTAAATGTGCTAATAAAATAAAGGTAGGATAGTAGGCCTATCATTAGAGTTTTCAAAATATCATTGTAGTTTTTCTGACAATGGAATCCGCCCTTTTCATGGTCACATTTAAAGATGTGTTTAAAAATAGTTAAAAGTAAGGAAAAATTGCCAATTGTTGATGAATCAGGAATGGTAATTATTATTTCAAATAATCTTAAAAGTAAAAGTTTCTTGCAAATAATAAATTTATCAGAACTTTGAAAATTAGCCTGAAATTCTGGTGTCAGATTGAAATAAAAAAATAGAACATTAGAATCACCATTGTTGAAAGCCTCATATAGAAAACTTATCAGTACTTTTTAAATAGGTAGCATTGATGTGCCCTGTTTTTGTTGCTTCTTCTTTTTTTGCATCTGCTAGTAGAGAACACACAATAGAAATCTGTTTAGGGGCTCATTTGAAAGGAAATTGGAATATTGTTGGAATCACCCTGGCTGAAAACCCTATGTGTGAAACTTTTGGCTTGAACTACAAGGAAACTCTTTTTTTTTTTTTTTTTTTTTTGCATAGGAAGCACTGATGTGTCCTTTTATTTCTTTTTTTTTTAACTGCTAGCAGGTCATTAGAACACCATAGAGATATATTTAAGGGTTCTTTTTAAAAGAAAATTGTTATATATGGAGCCTTTTATAATTAACAAAACACAATATTCAAAATAAGATCCATTTTTTGACAAAACTTCATTTTTGTATATAAGATGAAAGTTGCCATCATAATTGCAGGTTACAAACATAAGTCACATCATAGTAAAATACCTTAAAGGATGGCCTGGGTAACAATAACAAGATAGTTTGTTCTTTACTAGTCCTGTTAAGAAAAAGCCAAAGGCATTTTCTATGTGTAATATATATTACAGGCCCTTCTTAATTTAAAGTATAGTAAAGAACAAACCCCAGTTGCAACCCTGTATAGACAGGATCAGAATAATAATAATAGTTACATAACAGTTGGATTCACTACAATTTTTTTTTTCTGCTGATAGTACCTGAATAAAAAAAAATAGTCTGAAAGGGTGTTCTAGATGAAACTTTTCCCTGAAGTAATTTCCTAGGCAAAAGTTAATCATTTTTTTTTTTTTTTTTTTTGACCCTTTCATTTTGTGTTGCCTGCATTAGATCCTCTTTGATTGTTGGAAAGTTCCCAATAAGTGAAAGTAACAATATATAAATGATCAAATCAAACTGAAGCTAAAAAAAAAAACAAATGACCTTGGATATTTATTCCTTAGAGTTTTAATAATATTTTATTTATTAAAGTTAAAAAAGTTAAAACATTTAAGATATATTTTGTTTTAAATAAAGCACAAATTATCTTCTGGCCTTGAGAAGGCATGGGGGTTATCAACCCTACTCATGTTAATTTTTGCTTGTTTTTAGTTTGACTTGGTTATTTATTTTGAGTTCCATTTATTTATTGATAGTGATTTGTGGTAATCCCACACTTGCAGGATTATTTGACTTTATTTCTGCTCATTTTTGGCTTAATAGAGCTTTTGAAGTTTCTTTGAAAAACTTGTTTGTGAAAAAAGTTTTTTAAATTTATTTCTGTTTGTTTTTTTATTGACATAGCCTTTTTCATTGAATAAAAAATATTCCATATCCTTTTTTTCTATAAGAATCTTTAGTAGGGGTTGCTGTTCGTATGTTGCAGAAACTTTTTCAAACTATCTTGATCCTGACACAAATAGCATTGTTCATTTTAACTTTATCCTTCCTCAAGTTGACCTGAAAATAAAACTTAATATCATTCCCAAAAGATTCTGCCTATGCTCTTTGACAACTTGGATACACTTAGCCTACACTCTTTTTATTCACTTAAATTGTAAGAGCTCAAGTAGTAATAGTAGTAGCCCCAAAAGTTTCAACTTAATACCCCCAGTTGTTCTTGATATATTGCTAAGGCATCTCATTGGCAACCATAAACACAATGCTTTTTGATTTAATTTTAAAACAACATTTAGTTTTAAAGCATAATAGGCCAATTGCATAATTGTGGGGTTTGACATGCCCAATATCCCTAGAGACATAGTTGCTAGACAAATCTACTATGCTGAACAAAATGGCTGTCTCAAAATTTTGATGGGATGTGTTTGGAAAACGAATGGGCTTGAAAGAAGGAATGATTGCCCTCCAATATCTTTTTACTCTTAAAAAGGGCACTAGAACTTTTAATTTGAATCAAATTAGCTCCTTTCAAAGTTGAAAATTGAAAAATGATGTTTCTAGCTAGTTACAGTAATTGTAGTGGTAGTATTAATAGTATAATACATAGTGCCTTCTGGCTAGTTAAAAAATCCCCACAACTTGCCCTTACATGTCTAACTTAATAATGTAAGTTGTTCTTGAGATATTGCTTTGTCATCTTTTTAAATCTCCACATGCTCTTAGTTTGTTTTGATTTAGTTCAACATCTACCTAAATATTCCTTGAAAGCTTCACCTTAATACCCTTAGCTTGTATAGTAGCAATAGTAGTAGTAGTATTAGTACCATGTGCAGAGCACTTTTGGTTTCTTCAACATCCCCTTCAACACATGCTGAAAGTTTCAGCTCAATACCATCAACCATTCCTGAAGCATTTCTGATATGTTTGCTTGACAACCTGTGTGAGCATAATGTGTTTCAATTTAGTTTCATTAAGTTTCTATATATCCCAATTGTTTTGCCCTAATAACCTTAGTTTTGATAGCAGTAGTAGCAGTAGAATTAATAGTAGTGGCCTTAGCTTTAGTGGTAGTAGTAGTAGTAACAGAAGTAGTAATAATGGTAACAGTAGTAGTAGTAGTATGAGTAGAGGCAGTAGCATCAGAATGCAAATATTTTCTTTTGATTAGTTGAACATCCCTGTTAGTTTCAACTTCACAAACCAAACTGTTCCTAAGATATTGTTGCTATGCCCTTTTGAAAACCCTGCATACAGACAGCATGTCATGATTCAGATCACTCAAAATCTCTTTATAATTTCACCTTCATACCCTTAGGCATAGTTGTAATAGTAGTCAGAGTTGTAGTATTGATATTACTAGTAATTATATTAATAGTAATAGCAGTAGTACTTGTAGCAGCAGTAGTGTTTACATATTGCCTTTTGGTAAGTAGAACATCCCTCTTGTCAAGTCCTGGAAGGTTCAAGTTAATACAATTAGCGATTGCTATGACATTGCTGATGTGTACTTTTGATAACCTATATGTTCATATACTTCTTAAAATTTTCTCTTAATGCTCTTAGCTTTACAAGTAGTTGCAATAGAAACAGTAGTTGAAGTAGTAGTAGTAAATGTAGTAGTGATTGTAGTATTAGCAGTAATGTGCACATATTGCCTTTTGGTCAGATGATCTCCCCCTTTAAGCATTCTCTGAAAGTTCCAACTTAATACCCAAATCAATTCTTAAGATGATGCTTTTTTGACAATGTGCATGCATATAGCATCTTTTGATTAGCTCATTTTTCGTCTCAATATTGTATATGGAGTAGTGTGGTAGTAGTAGTGGTGGTAGCTGTAGTGGTGGTAGCTGTAGTAGTATTGGTAGCATGCAAATCACTTCCTGAATTTTTGCAATTAATATACTCAGTTATTGTTGAGTTACACTCTTTTGATATTCTGCATACACATAACCTATTTTGATTTAGCTCAACACTCCCTTCAACATTCTCTGAAAGGCTCACCTGTATGCCCTTTGTCTTGTTGGAATGTCAAGTTCAAACATGCATACCTTTCTCAATAACATATTACCTTAGACCTTAGATCCACCTGTCCCTCCTGAGGCGCCCAGGGCATGACAGAGGAGCCACCAACCGTCCCTTATCTTTGCCGCTGCAGTGATGTCCTCCGATTCTGGTAGAATGGAGGTATTCAGGTTTTTTAGATCTCTTTGGCAGGTCTAGTGCAGTGTGTTTCTGGGTCTTCACCGGCTGCGAGTTCTTGGTGGTTGCCAGTGTAAAGTTGCTTTTGGAATCTATGGTCATCCATACATAGGACATGACCCAAATATCTCCACCTTCTGACTCTGATGATGTTGGTTATTAGAGGTTGTTGCGTCATTTCACGGATGGACTGGTTTGTCACCTTCTGTGACCAATGGATGTTCAATATTCTATGAAGACACGATTTTTTAAAAGCCAGGACTCTTCTCTCTTGTTCTTGATTCAGGTGCCATGTTTCTCTTGCGTAGAGTAGTATTGGCATAACATTGCTGTTGAAATGGCGTAGCTTTAGGCACAGAGATAATCTCTAGATCTCCAAACTTGACGTAGTTTGTTGAAGGTGCCGTTTGCCTGTCCTATTCTGGTGAGTATTTCTTTCACTATTGAGCCAGTGTTCTCAATGATAATTCCCAATATTTTAACTGGACAACTTGCTCAACATTTTGGTCGCCACATTTAATGGACAGAGAAGAGTCATTAGTCGCCATGCATTTGGTTTTCTGAGCATTTACACGTAGGCCAAGATGGTTTGCCTTTACCTTGATTTCGTCAAGTAATTCTTGAAGCTGTTTTTTGCTTGCCTAAAGCACTGTTAAGTTATCTGCGAAGTCAGTATCATTGACCTGGACTTCGGGCCTTAATCTGATGCCTTTTGTCCCTGTGTTCTGCAGGATGTAATCAACTATCATTACAAAAAGTAATGGTGATAGAACACACCCCTGTTTTACTCCTGACAAAATCCGGAAGATACGAGTTTGGGCCTCTGGTGTCTTGACGCAACATTCACCATCCTCATACATGGTGGTAATAATCATCACTATTTTTTTAGGGATTCCATAGTGGACGAGAATCTTCCATAGCTTTCAAGATCTACGAAGTCAAAGGCTTGCTCGAAATCCACAAAGATCATATAAATCTTTGAACGCCACTCTCCGCTTTCTTCAGTAAGAAGTCCAAGCGTGAATATAAGGTCCGCACATGAGCGATTTGGCCGGAATCCATACTGTTCGTGTCCAAGGTGATGATCGAGTTGTGTTTGGATCCTCTGTAGGATAATATGTGATTTTATCTTATATATATATATATATATATATATATATATATATATATATATATATATATATATATATATATATATATATATATATATATATATATATATATATATATATATATATATATATATATATATATATATATATATATATATATATATATATATATATATATATATATATATATATATATATATATATATATATATATATAATAACATATACTATATGTTAACAATGAATGAATAGCCTAACCTACAGCCCTTGCCCTGAGGACTGAGTGGAGGTTGACATCCCCGAACACTTAATTACTGGACCTTCCAACAATACTGGACCTCCCAACAATACTGAACAAAATAGCTCTCTTAAAATTTTGATTGGATATGTTTTGGGAAAGATAGGCTTGAGGGTGGTGGGGGGCTGATATTCCTCCATTCACGTTTGAGTCTTAAAAAGGGCACTAATACTTCCGACTATCAATCAAATGAGCTCCATTCGATACAATGTTAATATTACAGCCCTTACCCCCTGACTCTGTGGGGCTGTGTCAACCTCAGAGCCCTTGTTATGTGATCTTTGGACTATTTTTGAACAAATGGCTATCTCAAAATTTCTATCTGATGCATGTGGGGAAAATACGACGGGGAGGGGGGTTGGCTGCCCTCCATTCACTTTGACTCTAGAAAAGGGCACTAGAACTTCTTATTTCCAATCCAATAAGCCCCCTCCAAAGTCTATACAACCACCCCCTCTACAAAGAACCTAACATGTCCCCAGGGTATAACTTACAACCCTGCATTGTGGGCTGTGGGGGGGGGGGGACTGTCATCCTCAAAGACTTAATTTCCAGACCTTTCAACTAGGCTGAACAAAATGCGTACCTCAAAATTTTTATTGGATGTGTTTGGGGAAATGATGGACGGGGAGGGGGGGCTGTTTGCCCTCCAATCACTTTTGAGTATTAAAAAGGGCACTAATCCTTTCAATTTCCAATTGAATGGACCATTTTCGAAGTGTTTCTACAACAACAAATGGCCATCTCAAAA
The DNA here is from genome assembly GCF_049724085.1 of Artemia sp. Qi Xiang Cuo. Classification (NCBI taxonomy): domain Eukaryota; kingdom Metazoa; phylum Arthropoda; class Branchiopoda; order Anostraca; family Artemiidae; genus Artemia; species Artemia sp. Qi Xiang Cuo. Next base: position 27,089,001 of record NC_142813.1, read on the forward strand.
TTTCTATTAGATGTTTTTTTTTGAAAATATGGCGTGTGAGGGGGGGGGGGTATCTGCCCTCTTGTCAAAGAAATATCTGCACTCTTGAAAAGGGCACTATAACTTCGCATTACCAATCCAACGAGTCCCCTCAAATTTTGTACGACCACCCCTTCTATAAAAACATTATATGCCCCCAGGGCATAGCTTACAACCCCTGCCAGGAGGGCTTTGGGGGGTTGTCATCCTCAAAGACATAATTTCCAGACCTTTCAACTATGCTGAACAAAATGGCTATCTCAAAATTTTTATTGAATGTGTTTGAGGAAGTGATGGGCGAGGAAGGGGGGTTGTTTGCCCTCTAGTCACTTTTGGC
>NC_142813.1:27096855-27151855 GCF_049724085.1 Artemia sp. Qi Xiang Cuo
ATTTGTTGTTTCTAAGGGAAATCATCGATTCACGAGAGATGAATTGAGGTCGACATCATAGGTGTTCCACGATCGATGGTTCTGGTGTTTTAAGTGCTCTCAGTGAAAGTCAATGTCGTTGTTTTTTTTGTTTAAACACATTTATTACAGTAAAAATTCACCGGAAATTAACTTCCCCCAAAAGTCCAAGATCTATAAAATTGCTCCTGTTAGAATTCAATTCGCATGTGCAACCTTCGTTCCGGTGTTATTATACATAGATAAATCAAATAAATAGACCTTGGAAAAAAGAGGTCATTGACCCCATTACGTAATAATTCTCCCTAGGGAGGCTATGCCCTTATTTGGAGCCCCGTCAGTATTCTATGCCCATATAAGGAGCCCCGTCCGCGCTGGTACCCCCTCCTCTACTGACATAAATATTATTCTAGCAGGATGAAGAGGGAGGCAATCATTCAAAATTGTATCTTAATAATCAGGTATTTTAGCAATGGGGTACATTCGCTTGAGGACAATGGTTACCTCATAATGTGACTAGCTTCAGCAAGGGCAGCGGGGGGGGGAGGGCAAACGCCAAAATATCTGTGATGGCTGGGCGACAGGGAATATGTTTCGTCAATTTTTTTTCGTAGGAATAAGTTTATTTTTATATGCTTTTAGGAAAAAACTCACATCAAAGAGCAAATAAATTGCATGCAAAATGAAACAAAATACACTAAATTTTAAACCGCAAGAATTCCTGGCAAAGGGATCGATTTGTTTAATATATAATATATTTATTTATTATGCATTTAATCTTAAAAGAAAATCAAACTCGAGCCAAAATTACAAAAAGATTGCTTTCGTAGATTATAACAGATGTAGACTTGTCTTTACGCAATTTCCTACGTCTTAGGATAGTTTACAGAAGGAGTAGAAATACGCAAAAATCATCCTGCCTGCATGCATACCATGTTTTGATTTTATAACGGCCATGTAAAATGTACCTCTTTCATAACAGGAAAATTCTCCCTCCCTCGAACTTAAATCCCTTATATATGCAGACATTAAAAAAAAAAAAAAAGAATAGCGAAAGAAAAACAAAATTAAAACTTACTATACAGCTGTCAAATTGACCCTCTATCTTTTTATTGCCCTATTCAACTACATAAAATGAACAGGTTCAAAAAATTTTCGTCACAAAATAATCTTATCGTTTGTGATGAAAAAACTTGAAGTAAAAAGTGACTTGGACCAATATTCATCAAAACTAAAAATGGAATTCTCATGACAATTACTACACCGGGAGTATTGGCTTTTATACCCTCCCCCCCCCCCAAAAAAAAAGCAAGAGATCTCATTTTTATCTCTTTATTAGATACACCACATCAGAGAACCCTGCCGTGGAGGTTTCAAGCTCCAATATTCAAAATGTGGAATTTCGCTTTTTTTCTGAAGAAACATCGTCCATGTATGTTTATTTGTTTTGTTTTTTCCCAGGGGTGATTGTATCAAATCGAAGGTCCAAGATAATTGGGAGGGAGGTCATTCAAATGTAAATTTAAAGCTCTTTTTTAAGTGACCATACAGATTGGACCAGGGGAAAGTCTTATTTTCTTGCTATTTTAGGGCAAAAAACTACGACTTTACCCCGAAGAGGATGAACTTGCCATCAATTTAAAATTCTCTATATGGATATAATGTTACATTCCCATTTCTACCAGCTCAGAGGTGAAAAAGGCAAGGCAGGTCATGAATGACGCAGTAGGCTTTTGGTTTTTATTTACAGTTAGGAAAGGAGGCAGTATCCAAACACTTGTTTCTAGTGAGACTATATTCGTCTTTAACAACTTTAAAAAGAGCTAATAAATTCATCAAATGAATATTTGATACAATATGATAATAATTACTGAAACTTGATCAGTTCATAATATGACTACAATTTTTAAGTTTGCCTTCAACTTTATGTTCACAATACATTATTTGTGATAAAATTGGTTTTCATCAAAGCGCTAACGATAAAGAAGGTCTTAGATAACTGCATGGAAAAAAGGAGGTGCCAACAAAGCTCTGGAGTGCAGTGATTTGGTTTCGTATCAAGCTTGGCTTGTCTATTCAACTTAACTTTCATTTGTTTTAAGATTTATTTATTCATTTATATGAACATCTATTGTATGGTTGTTCGCATTGATTGTTTGTTTAATTTCTGTTCGTTTTAAGTTTCATCTGTACTTCAATAGGAAAATTTATTTTTGTCGTTCTAAGCTCGACTTTTGTATTCAATCTAAGCATTATTTACCTTAAGATATATCTATTCATTTGTATTATTACTGGTTGTATGTTTTTCCTATGATTGTTTATTTAATTTATGTTTGTTTTGGGTTTCATTTATTCTTTAATAGTATTTTCTGGTCGTTTTGAGTTTGAATTTTAAAAGGTATTTGTATCTGTTGAGCTTAATTTTAAAATGGCCTTTACTTTTCTTTGAAAAGCTTACTTTTCGGAAAGTTTTTTTTTAATTAATCACCATAAAAAGCTGATTCTCTGATTGAATTTTATGAACAGTTAGGCTCTTGCACTTTCGTTGTAGGGTCAAAATCTATTGGCAGGCAGTCAACAATGGTCCAACACACATTTTTTCCATGGTTTTTCCCTATTCTGCTTTGTTTCTTTTGGTTTCCTTATAATTACTTTATAGTCCTAAATTCCAGGGGGGCATGGCCCCCTGCCCCCCCCCTGCTGGCGCCCATGGGCTTCAGGTAGGACCTGCTGGACTGTTTCATCAGCTGAGAAGCGAATTTGACATAGTGGAGAATTGCATAACCCCCATTTATATAGTCTACTGTTAAGGACAAGGGCACTAGAATTAAGTCCGAAATCTAGAACTGTAATCATGGCTTGAGCAGATGGCATCTATTTGCTCGACTTGTTTGAATTTTTGGCCCAATTTTATCACTTGTGTTTAGGTTGGTGGATGAACTTGGGGTTAAGGAGGTGCCCTTGGCAGCTTGTACATCTGCTGTTTTGTTATATTGGGTGCCTTTATGGTTTGGGACATGCTTAAAATATGTCAGATTGTCTTTTGCCTGAAGGTTCAGCAGCTACCTTCTGATATCATTTAGATTCTTATCATTAGCAATTCGATCGATATTTCGGAGTAAATGTATTGCACATTAGGCATCCGTTAAACAGAGGCTATGTTCAGTCACCATGAAATAATTTACAAGCACATCAAAGGCAGGGCAGATGGCCCACAATTCAGCCAAAAAAAAGTGGTATTCGTTACCACGAACTGTTTGATTTCAATCAGAGGTCCCAAACTGGTGTCAATAAACCCCTTCTGCTTATCCCTTTACTAAAAACTCTCCATTTGGAAAGCACCCACCATATTGTCAATCTGATCGCATTTCTACAAATAAAAATCTGGTACCCAATCTGTAGGTGTAAAGTATATTTGCTAAACAGATTTCTAGACATAACCCTAATCATACATAAATTTATACAGATGGATCTGTATGAGTAGAGATGCCTTATTGACTCCCATTGCCCACCCCTGCTGCCACCTACAACTTTTTTTACATAATTTATGTCTGTTTGTTGTCAGTGAGAATGAAAAAACGGGAACTTTCTCACTTTAATGGATGTCAACAGCAATTTATGTATGTTTTATGGTTTTTGTCAGTGAGAATGGAAAAACATGAATTTTCTCACATTTATGGATCTTGTTTGGACGGTTATGTGTGTTGATCAATTTATTTGATGTTTTTCATGGATGTCAACAGTAATTCATGTCTATTTTATGGTTTTTGTCAGTGAGAATGAAAAAACAGTGTTTTTTCACATTATTGGATATCAACATCAATTCATGTCTGTTTTATTGTTTTTGTCAGTGAGAATGAAAAAACAGGAACTTTCTCACTTTTCTGGATGTCAACATCATTTTATGTCTGTTTTCTGGTTTTTGTCAGTGAGAATGTAAAAACAGGAATTTTCTCACTTTTATGGATGTTTCTTGGACAGTTATGTGTGTTGGTCAATTTATTTGATGTTTTTCATGGATGTCAACATCAATTTATGTCTGTTTTTTGGTTTTTGTCAGTGAGAATGAAAAAACAGGAATTTTCTCACTTTGATGGATGTTTTCTGAATGGTTATGAGTGTCGGTCGATTCATTTCTTGTTTTTCTTGGATGACAACATCAATTTATGTCTGTTTTATGGTTTTTGTCAATTGATTACATAATATCTCCAAACAGATAACACTACCCACTAATTTCCTATCTTATGCTCTATAAGCAAGGGCTTTCTCACTCCAGGAACTATATTCAAGCTTTAGTTTTTTGGGGTTTAGGAGGAAAAATGGTACCTAGGTTAGTTTAGGTTATGTATTTATTATATGCTATGCTTTATCCCCACCCTCCTAATGTGCCAATATACAGCCAAAATTTGTTTCTAAACTATTATATTTTTATCCTATTTTGTTTTATTTCATGTTCCCCAGATATTAGAACAGTACCTTTTTTTCCTGCATTGCTTTAGTATAAGTGTGACATCCTTTTCACTAATAAATACCCATAATTTTTTGAAGGCCTATAGGATATATGTTCTGAAAATTCAATCGATTATTATTATTGTTGCTGGTTTGTCTGTGAGTCCAGGCAATTTGATGTTCATATGGTAGTCCTAAAACTCAGCTGCCCTTGCCTGAGACTATAGGCAGGCAGACCTTATGTCACTTGTTCACCTGCAAATCCAGGCAACTTGTTGGGTCAACCAATTTTGAATTAATTTTGTGATAGTGTAACTGTCTGAGCTTATAAACTGGGTTGCCTGTCTACGACTTTAGACAGGTAGACCCTATGCCACTTGTTTGCACACAAGGACAGGTAACTTTTCAGTCAATCAATTTTCAATTAATTCTGTTTTAGTGTAACTGTCTTGGCTTATAGATTGGGTTTTCTGACTGTGGACTGCAAGTCCAGGTGACTTAGTGGTCATGTTAATCCTAAAACTTGGTCAAAATGCCCTAGACTCTAGGCGGACAGGCCTACTTGGAAAGTCTACTTGAATTACAATAGAGATGACTAAGATTTTTGAGCTGACTCACAACAGAAAATGTCTATGGAGCTTGCTGATGAAGAAGCATCCTAAGCCTAATTTTCCTGGCCACATACATTCTCAGGTAGGTTGACTAAGTTTTAGGATTGATATGTGACCACCAAGTTGCCTGAACTGTAATTGGAACTATGAAAGGCCATCTGTATGACTTAGTTGTTTTCTCTATTTATCACTGGGGTAATGTAATTTCTTTTGTATAACATTTTAGTGGATCATATATTCAATAAGAAAACCAAAAGCATTCTGTATAACTTTATTCATGTTTCTCTATAATAATTTGATGTTTAAAAAGTCATAAAGAAGACTATATCATTTTCCATGTTTAAAGGAAACACAATATCGCCGATTGTTTTGATTTTATAGTGCTTTGTATATAAGAGTAAATGAAAATATTTGCTGCTTAGAGTATAAAGAACCAATGACTTTAATAGGCCTAGTCATACAGTGCTCACCCGAGTAACTTGTATTTCTAATATAAAAAAAAACATAAAAGGTATATGCTACTATTATGTAGTAACTATGAAGTAGATTTATATCAAAATATTCAAAAAAATCACACAGCATACTAGGTGTCTTACCTTAGCCTACATAAGGTAGGCTATCAGTGGAAGTCATTAGGTCTGCAAAACTACCAATAGGGTAGCCTATATATTGACACTTTCTTTTAGAATCATTAATGTTTACCTTTACATTGCTTCATGGTTAAAAGATCCTGGAATGCCAAAAATCCTAGTAACATCAAGACTATGCCTAGTCTAGCCAAGCTCTTTTCAAGAAGCATTCATTAAAAGTATTTTTCAAAGAACAAAGCTTTGCTGAACTAGGTTCCGATTTTTGTTTTACTAGAACATACAAGAAAACAACACTTTCTGAGCCTAAATGCTCATTTATTTATTTTTTGGTCATTTTCTGCTGTTCTTCTGCTTTTTTAACAGCACACGTTCTTTATTTTTGAAATTGGCCACGAACTTTCGTATTGGAATACATTATGTAAACAGGTGATCTTTCTCCTTAAAAAATGAATTATCGGTTTTTCACACTAATTTCAGACGTATATGGCTGTGTAAGTTTGCACTTGACCATTTTAAAGAATTAGTTTTCATTTTAGGTGTCCTTGGTACTTTAAGAGTTTAGAATTTTAGCTTAGAGTCTTAGCTTAGAGTTTTTGTTAGAGTTCTAGTTTATTTTAGTTTTAGTTAAGAGTTTAGAGTTTTTAGCTTAGAGTCTTAGCATAGAGTTTTTGTTGAAGTTCTAGTTTAGTTTAGTTTTAGTTAATAGTTTAGAGTTTTATCTTAGAGTCTTAGCTTAGAGTTTTTGTTAGAGTTTTAGTTTTAGTTAAGATTTTAGTATTTTTAGCTTAGAGTCTTAGCTTAGAGTTTTTGTTGAAGTTCTAGTTTAGTTTATATATATTTTGTAGTTTTAACTTATAGTATTAGATTGGAGGTTTATTTTAGTTTTAGTTAAGAGCTTAGAGTTTTTTATATTAGAGTCTTAGCTTAGTGTTTTTGTTAGAGTTCTAGTTTAGTTTAGTTTTAGTTAAGAGTTTAGTGTTTTACCTTAGAGTCATAGCTTAGAGTTTTAGTTAGAGTTCTAGTTTAGTTTTAGTTAAGAGTTTAGAGTTTTTAGCTTAGAGTCTTAGCTTAGAATTTTTGTTAGAGTTCTAGTTTAGTTTAGTTTTAGTTAAGAGTTTAGAGTTTTTAGCTTAGAGTCTTAGCTTAGTGTTTTTGTTGAAGTTCTTGTTTAGTTTAGTTTTAATTAAGAGTTTAGAGTTTTAGCTTAGAGTCATAGCTTAGAGTTTTTGTTAAAGTTGAAGTTTAGTTTAGTAATAGTTAAGAGTTTGGAGTTTTACCTTAGAGACTTAACTTAGAGTTTTAGTTTAGTTTAGTTTTAATTAAGAGTTTAGAGTTTTTAGCTTAGAGTCTTAGCTTAGAGTTTTAGTTAGAGTTCTAGTTTAGTTTTAGTTAAGAGTTTAGAGTTTTTAGCTTAGAGTCTTATCTTAAAGTTTTTGTTTAAGCTCTAGTTTATGTTAGTTTTATTTAAGAGTTTATAGTTTTAGCTTATAGTCTTAGCTTAGAGTTTTTGTTAGAGTTTTAGTTTAGTTTAGTTTTAGTTAAGAGTTAAGAGTCTCGAGTTTTTAGCTTAGAGTCTTAGCTTAGAGTTTCTGTTAGAGTTCAAGTTTAGTTTACTTCTAGTTAAGAGTTTAGAGTTTTATCTTAGAGTCTTAGCTTAGAGTTTTTGTTAGAGTTATAGTTTAGTTTAGTTATAGTTAAGAGCTTGTTGTTTTAACTTAGAGACTTATCTTAGATTTTTAGTTTAGTTTTAGTTTATTTATAGTTATATTTAAGAGTTTGGAGTTTTACCTTAGAGAATTAGCTTAGAGTTTAGTTTAGTTTAGTTTTAGTTCAGAGTTTAGAGTTTTAGCGTAGAGTCTTATTTTAGAGTTTTTGTTAGAATTCTAGTTTAGTTTAGTTTTAATTAAGAGTTTAGAGTTTTTATATTTGAGTCTTAGTTTATAGTTTTTTTGTTGAAGTTTTAGTTTAGTTTAGATTTATATCTTATACTTGGATTTTTAGTTATAGTTATATTTTATTTTAGTTTTAGTTAAGAGTTTATAGTTTTGGCTTAGAGTCTTAGCCTATAGTTTTTGTAATAGCTATAATTTGGTTTATTTTTAGTTAAGGGTTTAGGGTTTTAGCTTAGAGTCTTACCTTAGAGTTTGTTTTAGAGTTCTAATTTAGTTTAGTAATAGTTAAGAGTTTAGAGTTTTACATTAGAGAATTAGCTTAGAGTTTTATTTTAGTTTTAATTAAGAGTTTAGAGTTTTAGCTTATAGTCTCAGCTTAGAGTTTTTGTTAGAGTTTTAGTTTAGTTTAGTTTTAGTTTAGAGTTTTAGCTTAGACTTAGAGTTTTAATTAGAGTTCTAGTTTAGTTTAATTTTAGTTAAGAGTTTGATGTTTTACCTTTGAGTTTCAGTTAGAGTTCTAGTTTAGTTTACTTTTAGTTAAAAGTTTGGTGTTTTACCATAGAGTCTTAGCTTAGAGTTTTAGTTAGAGTTCTAGTTTAGTTCAGTTTTAGTTAAGAGTTTATAAATTTATCATAGTGTCTTAGCATAGATTTTTTGTTTGAGTTCTAGTTTGTTTTAGTTTTAGTTGAGAGTTTAGAGTTTTTAGCTTATAGTATTAGCTTATTGTTTTATTTTTATTTCTATTTTATATTATTTTTATTTAATATTTTTTATTTTTAGATTAGAGTCATATATTAGTTTTTTTTTTAGATTTTAAGTTTAGTGTGGTAATATTTAAGAGTTTAGTGTTTTAGATTAGAGTCTCAGCTTAAAGTTTTAGTTAGAGTTGAAGTTTAGTTTAGTAATAGTTAAGAGTTTAGAGTTTTACCTTAGAGTCTTAGCTTAGAGTTTATGTTAGAGTTCTAGTTTAGTTTAGATATAGTTAATCGTTTGGAGTTTTACCTTCGAGACTTAGCTTAGAGTTTTAAGTTTAGTTTAGTTTTAGTTAAGAGTTTAGAGTTTTTTAGCTTAGAATCTTAGCTTAGAGTTTTTGTTAGAGTTCTAGTTTAGTTTAGTTTTAGTTAAGAGTTTAGAGTTTTATCTTAGAGTCATAGCTTAGAGTTTTTGTTGAAAATCTAGTTTAGTTTAGTTAAGAGTTTAGCGTTCTACCTTAGAGTCATAGCTTAGAGTTTCTTGTTATATTTCTAGTTTAGTTTAGTTTTAGTTAAGAGTTTAGAGTTTTTAGCTTAGAGTCTTAGCTTAGAGTTTTTTTGAAGTTTAGTTTAGTCTTAGTTAAGAATTTAGAGTTTTTATCTTAGAGTCTTAGCTTAGAGTTTTTGTTAGATTTCTATTTTAGTTTACTTTTAGTTACGAGTTTAGAGCTTTATATTAGAGTCATAGCTTAGAGTTTTTGTTGAAAATATAGTTTAGTTTAGTTAAGAGTTTAGAGTTATACCTTAGAGTCTTAGCTTAGAGTTTTTGTTGGAGTTCTAGTTTAGTTTAGCTTTATTTAAGAGTTAAGAATTTTAGCTTAGAGTCATAGCTTAGAGTTTTTGTTAGAGTACTAGTTTATTTTATTTTTAGTTAAGAGTTTAGTGTTTTTCCTTCTAGTCTTAGCTTAGAGTTTTTGTTAGAGATATAGTTTAGTTTAGTTTTAGTTAAGAGTTTAATGTTTTAGCATAGAGTCTTAGCTTAGAGTTTTTGTTAGATTTCTAGTTTTACTTAAGAGTTTAGAGTTTTAGCTTAGAGTCTCAGCTTAGAGTTTTTGTTAGAGTTCTAGTTTAGTTTAGTTTTAGTTAAGAGTTCAGTGTTTTACCTTAGAGTCTTAGCTTAGAGTTTTTGTTAGAGTTCTAGTTTAGTTTAATTTTAGTTAAAAGTTTGATGTTTTAACTTTTACTTTCAGTTATAGTTATAGTTTAGTTTACTTTTAGTTATTTGTTTGTTGTTTTAAATTGTAGTCTTATCTTAGATTTTTAGTTAGTGTTCTAGTTTAGGCTTAGTTAAGAGTTTAGATTTTTAGCTTAGAGTCTTAGCTTAGAGTTTTAGTTATAGTTCTAGTTTATTACAGTTTTAGTAAAGAGTTTAGAGTTTGTATCTTAGAGTCTTATATTAGAGTTTTTTTTGTTGAAGTTCTAGTTTAGTTTAGTTAATAGCTTAGAGTTTTAGCTTAGAGTCTCAGCTTAGAGTTTTTATTAGAGTTGAAGTTTAGTTTAGAAATAGTTAAGAGTTTATAATTTTACCTTAGATTCTTATCTTAGAGTTTTTGTTAGAGTTCTAGTTTAGTTTAGATATAGTTAAGAGTTTGGTGTTTTACCTTCAAGACTTATCTTTGAGTTTTAGTTTAGTATAGATTTATTTAAGAGTTTAGAGTTTTTTTTATATTAGAGTCTTAGTTTAGAGTCTTTGTTAGAGTTCTAGTTTAGTTTAGTTATAGTTAAGAGTTTGGTGTTTTACCTTAGAGTCTTAGCCTAGAGTTTTATTTGGAGTTCAATTTTAGCTTTAGTTAAGAGTTTAGAATTTTAGCTTAGAGTCTTAGATTAGAGTTTTTTGTTAGAGTTCTAGTTTAGTTTTAGTTAAGAGTTTAGAGTTTTTAGCTTAGACTCTTAGCTTAGAGTTTTTGTGAAGTTGAAGTTTAGTTTAGTCATAGCTATGAATTTAGAGTTTTTAGCATAGAGTCTTAGCTTAGAGTTTTACTTAGAGTTCTAGTTTAATTAAGTTTTAGTTAAAAGTTTAGAGTTTTATCTTATAGTTTTAGCTTAGAGTTTTTGTTTAATATCTATTATATTTTAGTGAATAGTATAGACGTCTACATTATAGCATTAGCTTAGAGATTTACTTATAGTTGTAGTTTAGTTTAGTTCGAGTTAAGGGTTTAGAGTTTTAGCTTGGAGTCTTAGCTTAGAGTTTTAGTTAGAGTTCTAGCTTAGTTTAGTTTTAGTTAAGAGTTTAGAGTTTTACCTCAAAGTCTTAGCTTAGAGTTTTATTTAGAGTGCTAGTTCTAGTTTAGTTTTAGTTAAGAGTTTTGAGTTTTACCTTAAAGTCTTAGATTAGAGTTGAAGTTTCGTTTAGTTGAGTTATAGTTAAGATTTTATAGTTTTAGCTTAGAGTCTTAGCCTAGAGTTTTAGTTAGAGTTATTGTTTAGTTTAGTTTTAGTTAAGAGTTATAGCTTAGAGGTTTAGCCTAGAATCTTAGCTTAGAGATTTAGTTAGAGTGTTAGGTTAGACTAGATTAAGTTAGGTTAGATTAGGTTAGGTTAAGTCAGGTTAGGTAAGTTAGGTTAGGTTAGCTAAGTTAGGGTAGGTTAGGTTAGCTAAGTTAGGGTAGGTTAGGTTAGCTAGTAAACATCTCTCCATGTTTAAGTTAGGTTAGGTTAGGCTAGATTAAGTTATGTTAGGTTAGGTTAAGTGAGGTTAGGTTAGGTTAGCCTAAGTAAGCACGCGTACGTAGGCTAACCTAACCTAACTTAACCTAACATAACTTAATCTAGCCTAACCTAACCTAACATGAACATGGAGAGATGTTTACTAGCTAACCTATCCTAACCTAACTTAGCTAACCTAACCTGACTTACCTAACCTGACTTAACCTAACCTAATCTAACCTAACTTAATCTAATCTACCCTAATACTCTAACTAAATCTCTAAGCTAAGATTCTAGGCTAAACCTCTAAGCTATAACTCTTAACTAAAACTAAACTAAACAATAACTCTAACTAAAACTCTAAGCTAAGACTCTAAGCTAAAACTATAAACTCGTAACTATAACTCAACTAAACGAAACTTCAACTCTAATCTAAGACTTTAAGGTAAAACTCAAAACTCTTAACTAAAACTAAACTAGAACTAGAACTCTAAATAGAACTCTAAGCTAAGACTTTGAGGTAAAACTCTAAACTCTTAACTAAAACTAAACTAAGCTAGAACTCTAACTAAAACTCTAAGCTAAGACTCCAAGCTAAAATTCTAAACCCTTAACTATAACTAAACTAAACTTCAACTCTAAGCTAAGACTCTAAGGTAGAACTCCAAACTATTAACTAAAATAAACTAGATTTTCAACAAAAACTCTAAGCTATGACTCTAAGATAAAACTCTAAACTCTTAACTAAAACTTAACCAAACTATAACTTTAAGTAAAACTCTAAGCTATGAGTCTATGCTAAAAACTCTAAATCTTTAGATATGACCAAACTAAACTTCAACTTCACAAAAACTAAGCTAAGAGTCTAAGCTAAAAACTCTAAACTCTTAACTAAAAATAAACTAAACTAGAACTATAACAAAAAACTCTAAGCTAAGACACTAAGCTAAAATTATAAGCTCTTAAATAAAACTGTACTAGAACTCCAAATAAAACTCTAAGCTATGACTCTAAGTTAAAGCACAAAACTATTAAATAAAAATATACTAAAATAGAACTATAAAAAAAACTCTATGCTAAGACTCTAAGCTAAAAAAAACTCTAAACTCTTAACTAAAACTATACTAAACTGAAACTCTAAGCTAAGTCTTGAAGGTAAAACTCCAAACGCTTAACTATATCTAAACTAAACTAGAACTCTAACAAAAACTCTAAGCTAAGACTAAGGTAAAACTCTAAACTCTTAACTATTACTAAACTAAACTTCAACTCTAATAAAAACTCTAAGCTGAGACTCTAAGCTAAAACTCTAAGCTATTAAATAAACTAAACTAGAACTTAAACAAAAAAACTCTAAGCTAAGAGTCTAATCTTCAAACTATCAACTATTAACTAAAAATATAATAAACTAGAACTCTAACAAAAACTCTAATATAAGACTCTAAGCTAAAATTCTAATCTCTTAAACAAACTTAAACTAGAACTCTAAATAAAACTCTAATCTAAGACTCTAAGGTAAAACAACAAACTCATAACTAAAATTAAACTAAACTAGAACTCTAACTGAAACTCTAAGGTAAAATATCAAACTCTTAACTGAAACTAAACTAAACTAGAACTTTTACAAAAACTCTAAGCTAAGACTCTAAGCTAAAACTCTTAACTAAAACTAAACTAAACTAGAAGTCTATCAAAAATTCTAAGTTAAGACTCTAAGTTAAAACTCCAAACTCTTAAGTAAAACTAGAACTCTAACAAAAACTCTAAGCTAAGACTCTATGCTAAAACACTGAACTATAAACTGAAACTACACTACACTATAACTCTAACCAAAACTCTAAGCTAAGACTCAAAGGTAAAACACTAAACTCTTAACTAAAACTAAACTAGAACTCTAACAAAAACTCTAAGCTATGACTCTAAGCTAAAACTCTAAACTCTTAACTAAAGCTAAACTAAACTAGAACTCCAACAAAAACTCTAAGGTAGAACTCTAAACTCTTAACTAAACTAAACTAGATTTTCAACAAAAACTCTAAGCTAAGACTCTAAGATAAAACTCTAAACTCTTAACTAAAACTAAACTAAACTAGAACTCTAAGTAAAACTCTGAGCTAAGACTCTAAGCTAAAAACTCTAAATTCTTAACTAATACTAAACTAAACTTCAACTTCACAAAAACTCTAAGCTAAGACTCTAAGCTAAAAACTCTAAACGCTTAACTAAAACTAAACTAGAACTATAACAAAAAACTCTAAGCTATGACTCTAAGGTAGAACGCTAAACTATTAACTAAACTAAACTAAACTAGATTTTCAACAAAAACTCTAAGCTAAGACTCTAAGATAAAACTCTAAACTCTTAACTGAAACTAAACTAAACTATAACTCTAACAAAAACTCTAAGCTAAGATTCTAAGCTAAAAAACTCTAAACTCTTAACTAAAACTGAACTAAACTAAAACTCTAAGCTAAGTCTCGAATGTAAAACTCCAAACTCTTAAATATATCTAAACTAAACTAGAACTCTAACAAAAACTCTAAGAGAAGACTCTAAGGTCAAACTCTAAACTTTTAACTATTACTAAACTAAACTTCAACTCTAACTAAAACTTTAAGCTGAGACTCTAATCTAAAACTCTAAACTCTTAACTATTACTAAACTAAACTTTAACTCTAACAAAAACTCTAAGCTATGACTCTAAGCTAAAACTCTAAACTATTAACTAAAACTAAACTAAACTAGAACTTCAACAAAAACTCTAAGCTAAGACTCTAAACTCTTAACTAAAACTAAAATAAACTATAACTAAAACAAAAACTCTATGCTAAGACTCTAAGCTAAATTTCTAAACTCTTAACTAAAACTAAAATAAACTATAACTCTAACTAAAACTCTAAGCTAAGATTATATGGTAAAACTCCAAACTCTTAACTAAAAGTAAACTAAACTAGAACTCTAACTGAAACTCAAAGGTAAAACATCAAACTCTTAACTAAAATTAAACTAAACTAGAACTATAATTAAAACTCTAAGGCTAAGCTAAGATTCTAAACTAAAACTAAACTAAACTAAAACTTCAACAAAAACTCTAGACTAAGACTCTAAGAAAAAAAAACTAAAATGTTAAATAAAAATAAACTAAAACTCTAACATAAACTCTAAGCTGAGACTCTAACCTAAAACTCTAAACTCTTAAGTAAAACTAAACTAAAACTCTAAGCTAAGTCTCTAAGGTAAAACTCCAAACTCTTAACTATAACTAAACTAAACTAGAACTCTAGCAAAAACTATAAGCAAGACTCTATGATAAAACTCTAAACTATTAAATATAACTAAACTAAACTATAACTCTAACAAAAACTCTAAGCTAAGACTCTAAGCTGAAACTAAACTAAACTAGAACTCTACTTAAAACTCTAAGTCTCAGCTAAAACTCTAAACTAAACTAGAAATTCAACAAAAAAACTCTAAAATAAGACTATAATCAAAAAACTATAAAATCTTAAATAAAACTAAACTAAAATAGAACTCAAACAAAAACTAGAAGCTACTATCCTAAGATAAAATTTTAAACTATTAAGTAAAACTGAACTAAACTAGAACTCTAAGCTAATTCTCTAAAGTAAAAAACAAAACTCTTAACTATAACTATAACAAAAATAAAACTAAACTAAAACTCTAAGCTAAGTCTCTAAGGAAAAAAAAAACCCTTATTTATAACTAAACTAAACTAGAACTCTAACAAAAACTCTAAGCTAAGACTCTAAGCTAAAACTCTAAACTCTTAACTAGAAGTAAACTAAACTAGAACTCTAACAGAAACTCTAAGCTAAGACTCTACGCTAAAAACTCGAGACTCTTAACTCTTAACTAAAACTAAACTAAACTAGAACTCTAACAAAACTCTAATCTAAGACTCTAAGCTAAAACTCTAAACTCTTAAATAAAACTAAACTAGAAATCCAACAAAAACTCTAAGCTAAGAATATAAGCTAAAAAATCTAAACTCTTAACTAAAACTAAACTAAACTAGAGCTCTAACTAAAGCTCTAAGCTAAGACTCGAAGCTAAAACTCTAAACTCTTAACCAAAACTAAACTAAACTAGAACTCTAACTGAAACTCTAAGCTAAGACTCTAAGCTAAAAAACTCTAAACTCTTAACTAAAACTAAACTAAACTAAAGTCTCTAAGGTAAAACTCCAACCTCTTAACTATTACTAAACTAAACTTCAACTTTAACAAAATCTCTAAGCTATGACTCTAAGCTAAAACTCTAAACTCTTAATTAAAACTAAACTAAACAAGAACTTCAACAAAAACACTAAGCTAAGACTCTAAGCTAAAAACTCTAAACTCTTAACTAAAACTAAACTAAACTAGAACTCTAACAAAAAAAAATTCTAAGCTAAGACTCTAAGCTAAAAACTCTAAACTCTTAACTAATACTAAAATAAAGTTCAACTCTAACTTAAACTCTAAGCTAAGACTCTAAGCTAAAACACCAAACTCTTAACTAAAACTAAACTAAACTAGAACTCTAACAAAAACTCTAAGCTAAGACTCTAAGCTAAAAAACTCTAAGCTAAGACTTAACTAAAACTAAACTAAAACTCTAATCTAAGTCTCTAAGGTAAAACTCCAAACTATATCTAAACTAAACTAGAACTTCAACAAAAACTCTAAACTAAGACTATAAGCTAAAAACACTAAACTCTTAACTAAAACTAAACTAAAACTCCAAGCTAAGACTATAATCCAAGACTATAAAATATTACATAAAAGAAAAATCTAACTTAAACAAAAACTCTAAGCTAAAAACTAGTAACTAAATTTAAACTAGAGAGTAACTCTAACAAAAAAACTCTAAGCTAAAAGTCTAAACTCTTAACGTACCAAGGACACCTAAAATGAAAACTAATTCTTTAAATTGGACAAGTGCAAACTTACACAGCCCATATACGTCTTAAATTAGTGTGAAAAACCAAAAATTCATCTTTTAAGGAGAAAAATCACCTGTTTACATAATGTCCGAAAGGTCGTGCCATTTTCAAAAATAAAGAACGTGTGCTGTTAAAAAAGCAGAAGAACAGCAGAAAATGACAAAAAAATAAATAAATCAGCATATAGCCTCAGAAAGTGTTGTTTTCTTGTATGTTCTGGTAAAACAGAAATTGGAACCTAGTTCAGCAAAGCTCTTTTCTTTGAAAAATACTTTTAAAGAATGCTTCTTGAAAAGAGCTTGGCTAGACTAGGCATAGTCTTGATGTTACTCGGATTTTCTACAGTTCAGGATCTTTTAACCATGAAGAAGTTTAAAGGTAAATACTAATGATTCTAAAAGAAAGTATCAATATGTAAGCTACCCTACTGGGTGCTTTGAAGACCTAATAACTTCCACTGATAGCCTACGATATATAGACTAAGGTAAGACACCTAGTATGCTGTGTGATTTTTTTGAATATTTTGAAATAAATCTACTTCATAGTTACTACATAATAGTAGCATATACCTTTTATGTTTTTTTTTATATTAGAAATACAAATTACTCGAGTGAGCACTGTATGACTAGGCCTATTAAAGTCATTGGTTCTTTATACTCTAAGCAACAAATATTGTCATTTACTCTTATATACAAAGCACTATAAAATCAAAACAATAGGCAATATTGTGTTTCCTTTAAACATGGAAAATGATATAGTCTTCTTTATGACTTTTTAAACATCAAATTATTTCAGAGAAACATGAATAAAGTTATACAGAATGCTTTTGGTTTTCTTATTGAATATATGATCCACTAAAATGTTATACAAAAGAAATTACATTACCCCAGTGATACATAGAGAAAACAACTAAGTCATACAGATGGCCTTTCATAGTTCCAATTACAGTTCAGGCAACTTGGTGGTCACATATCAATCCTAAAACTTAGTCAACCTACCTGAGAATCTATGTGGCCAGGAAAATTAGGCTTAGGATGCTTCTTCATCAGCAAGTTCCATAGACATTGTCTGTTGTGAGTCAGCTCAAAAATCTTAGTCATCTCTATTGTAATTCAAGTAGACTTTCCAAGTAGGCCTGTCCGCCTAGAGTCTAAGGCATTTTGACCAAGTTTTAGGATTAACATGACCACTAAGTCACCTGGACTTGCAGTCCACAGTCAGAAAACCCAATCTATAAGCCAAGACAGTTACACTAAAACAGAATTAATTGAAAATTGGTTGACTGAAAAGTTACCTGTCCTTGTGTGCAAACAAGTGGCATAGGGTCTACCTGTCTAAAGTCTTAGACAGGTAACCCAGTTTATAAGCTCAGACAGTTACACTACCACAAAATTCATTCAAAATTGGTTGACCCAACAAGTTGCTTGGATTTGCCGGTGAACAAGTGACATAAGGTCTGCCTTCCTATAGTCTCAGGCAAGAGCAGCTAAGTTTTTGGACTAACTTATGAACATCAAATTGCCTGGAATCACCGACAAACCAGCAACTATAATAATAACCGATTGAATTTTCAGAACATATATCCTATAGGCCTTCAAAAAATTATGGGTATTTATTAGTGAAAAGGATGTCACACTTATACTAAAGCAATGCAGGAAAAAAAGGTACTGTTCTAATATCTGGGGAACATGCGAGAAGTTAAGTTTGGTTAATGCTAGTGAAATAAAACAAAATAGGATAAAAATGTAATAGTTTAGAAACAAATTTTGGCTGTATATTGGCACATTAGGTGGGTGGGGATAAAGCATAGCATATAATAAATACATAACCTAAACTAACCTAGGTACCTTTTTTCCTCTTAAACCCCAAAATGCTAAAGCTTGAATATAGTTCCTGGAGTGAGAAAGCCCTTGTTTATAGAGCATAAGATAGGAAATTAGTGGGTAGTGTTATCTGTTTGGAGATATTATGTAATCAATTGACAAAAACCATAAAACAGACATAAATTGATGTTGTCATCCAAGAAAAACAAGAAATGAATCGACCGACACTCATAACCATTCAGAAAACATCCATAAAATTGAGAAAATTCCTGTTTTTTCATTCTCACTGATAAAAACCATAAAACAAACATAAATTGATGTTGACATCCATGAAAAACATCAAATAAATTGACCAACACACATAACCGTCCAAGAAACATACATAAAAGTGAGAAAATTCCTGTTTTTTCATTCTCACTGACAAAAACCATAAAACAAACATAAAATGATGTTGGCATCCAGGAAAGTGAGAAAGTTCCTGTTTTTTCATTCTCACTGACAAAAACCATAAAACAGACATAAATTGCTGTTGACATCCAATAATGTGAAAAAATACTGTTTTTTCATTCTCACTGACAAAAACCATAAAACAGACATGAATTACTGTTGACATCCATGAAAAACATCAAATAAATTGATCAACACACATAACCGTCCAAACAAGATCCATAAATGTGAGAAAATTCATGTTTTTCCATTCTCACTTACAAAAACCATAAAACATACATAAATTTTGTATGTGGTGATATTGCAGGTGCAGATGCATTGTATCTCCTTTCTGCACCTCAGTCTTTACTATCCCCTCCTGCTTGGATTCTCAACTTTTTTTGCTGAGGGCCATCTGCCTTGCCTTTGATGTGCTTGTTCGTTACCGCGAACTGTAAGTAAGGAGCGACCCGGCTCAATAGTAACCGAAACTCTATAAAACAAAATTTTGATTCAAATATGTAGTCTTACCGTTTCATCAAGTTTAGTCTTACCGATCAAAAGTTACGCGCCTAAGAAAATTTGCCTTATTTTCGAAAAAAAGGGGGAAACAACCTCTAAAAGCCATAGCACTTTAATGAAACTCACACCATCAAATTCAGCGTATCCGAGAACCATACAATAGAAGTTTCAAGCTCATATCTGCAAAAATGTGGAATTTTGTATTTTTTGCCAGAATAAAGGTCACGGATGCGTGTTTATTTGTTTCTTTTTTGTTTTGTTTTTTGTTGTTTTTTTTCCAGCGGTGAACGTATCGATCCAGTAGTCCAAGAATATCGCGAGAGGACTCATTTGAACGGAAATTAAAAGTTCTAGTGCCCTTTTTAAGTGACCAAAAAAATTGGAGGGCAACTTGGCCCCTCTCACGCTCATTTTTTCCCGAAGTCACCCAATCAAAATTTTGAAATAGCCATTTTGTTCCGTATAGTCGAAAATCTAATAAATATGTCTTTGAGGATGACTTAATACTCCACAGTTCCCGGGGGAATTGCTGCAAGCCGTGAACTTTGCCCATTGTTTACATATAGTATTAGTTATTGGGAAGTATACATACTTTTATACAGTTTTTCAGGAGGGATTTTTGTCTGGTGGGGGGAGTCAGAGTAGGGGGCTACGGGGGAGGATTTTTCCACGGAGGATGTTTCCTTGGGGGAAATGACTTTTCTATGAAGGGGGCGCCGGATTTCCCAGCATTACTTAAAAAAAGATCAGAAATTAAATAAAAAACAAGTTTTTCCAACTGAAAGTAAGGAGCAACATTAAAACTTAACCGGCCTTTGTGATTCAGGGGTTTGTGATTCGAACTTTAGCGTAAAAGGCGAGGTATTGACTTGGGGGGCGAACTCCCTAATATACGTAATAAAAACATACGAATATAGAAGTTCGATACGTAAGTTACGTCAGAGCAAAATTTCGAGAAAGCCATTTAGCAAAAAAAGTAAACTTAATATGCAAATTTCGTTTTAATTATTTACGGCGAGCAAAAATCAAAGCTGCATTAATTCAAAAACGTTCAGAAATTAAATTAAAAAAAACTAAGTTTTTTTTAACTGAAAGTAAGGAGTGACATTAAAACTTAAAACGAACAGAAACTATTCCGTATATGAAAGGGGCTGTCCCCTCCTCAACGCCTCGCTATTTACGCTAAGGTTTGACTCTCTCTCACAACTTTATTTTTTAAAACAATAAAAAACTTTAGCGTAAAGAGCGAGGCGTTGAGGAGAGGACAGTCCCTTACATATAAAGAATAATTTCTGTTCGTTTTAAGTTTTAATGTCACTCCTTTCTTTCAGTTTAAAAAAAGATTCAGTTTGTTTTTTTGTTACTTAATAGATTCCAAGATGAATGGGCGTTGAACTGACTTCATTGGGAAAGTATGTCCATATGCTACATGGTAGCAGCTAGATGCCTGATTTTTTTTTTTAAGAAATCTATTTCTTTTACAGGAGGCTATTTCTCTTAGAGACGTAAACTCGGACATTTATCTTAATTTAAACATTTTAATGTGCTTGTGCAGGCCCATGTGCAGTTTCAGATGCATAATTAATTTTAAGTTCTGAAGAACTAGAATACTGGACTTCATCTTATAAAGGTTTAAAGGACACGCAAAATTACTGCTAGATGCCTACTATACAAGCAAACTACTCGTACTTGCTCTCGAGCAAATAAATTATATGTAGGCTGTGTCTTTAATTCAACGGACCAAATTTTCACTTTAGTTTTCCAATTCCCAGCATTAGTTTTAAAAAAGGCTATTATTTGAGGAATATAACAAATAGCCAAAATATTTTTCTCCCTTGTCTTTTCCTAGTTTTTGCAAGACCTTAAGAGTTAGAGAGCCATAAGACAGGATGCAATTTATTATTAATTACTAACCAAAGAGCATGCCACATAACAGGTATAAAAACAAGAACAAACTGTAGTGTATACTTTTTTGAGAGGAACGCCGAAAAACTATTTGCCCCTCCCCCCTAAAAAACAAAGTTCCTGAAAGTTTCAACCTGATCCCCCTGCCATTTGACAAAACAGAGTATACTTACCGAACTGCATATAAAATTCCTCGAACTAATGAAAGCTACCAAATGCATACAGTTTCTCTAAACCGTATTTACAGTTGATTGCCTTCAGGCATAATAAGGAAGAAAAAAGAAAGACGTGTACTCACAGTGATTATTGGAAACCCAACTGAAAACTGACTGTAAAGTGTAAAAAATCTCTGGAGAATGCGCTAGCATTTAGGCCTCAGCTACCCGTTGTAATTCGCAGGCGTCAGATCAGTAACCGACAACAACCAATTATTTAGAATGTTTTTTCTTTTTTTTTAGTCTACACAACTGGGATCAGAAGTAAGGAATATTCTACTGATGCTGAATCTCGATTGAAGTCTTTTGGCGCTGATTTTTATAGAACCAATAGAGGAGGTTTGATAACATTTCATGGGCCTGGACAACTGGTTGTATATCCAATATTGAATTTAACTTGCTATAACAAAAATATTCGGCAATTTGTTTCTGCTATTGAACAATCTATTATTTCTGTCTGTGATGAGTTAGGCATACTTGCATCAACATCTCCACATACTGGTGTGTGGGTTGGAAATAATAAAGTATGCGCAATAGGTAATTTTTTTTTCTCTCTTTGCTAAACCATAAAATACTAAACCGAAAATAAAATCATGATGGAAAAAGGATAAACTTAAAACCAAATTATGGGTGTACAGTATAATAAATATAATTAAGAAGTTGCCAAAAAAAAGTTAGAAGGAAGAAAATGATGAGAATAAAGTTAGATTCGCTGTTATGGTATAAGAAAAAGATCTTGAGAAACCTAACCTTACGAAATGAAGGGAAATTACTTGAATTTGAGGAAATTCAAATTGATTCTTTTAACAATGAAGTATCTCAATTTTAAAAAGGCTACTGAAGCAATAAAGAACACTTTTTCCTTGGTTTAAAAAAGCTGATAATAAAAAGCTATTTTAATAATGATAACTGTGTACAGTGGTTGGAAGAAACCCTTTCCAATATATGTCACAACTGTCCCTCTCTTAGAAAAAATGCTGGCGAATGTACCTTTCGTGTTTCTCCCCCGTCCTTGGCCCTAAGGGAAAAATGTCCTATATTACCTCCAGGCCTAGAGAAATATCTCGAATATTACAATCCCCTCCCTTAGGGAGGGGACAGGGAACATTTTAAACATTATAAATGGCTGGCTAGATTTGTTTTTGAACAGTCTATCAAATATGTTCAGTATAGAAGGAGGGGGTAGGATGAAAGAAAAAAAATGTCTCATAAGCGATTTTTGAAGTTTTGTAGCCATACCGTCTGTCTTCACCTTTGATTTTGATATTATTAGAGTACAAAACTTAAGCTACTATACAGTAAATATAACTTTTATAGTTACGGCTACACCAGAAGTAACATTTGAAGATCGAAACTAAAGACTATGGGTAACTTAGGAGAGTGGAAACTTGCGCTAGCGTTGTAAAAAAAAATCACCAGTGTCACCCAGTGTTTTGCGTTTTTTAATGTAATCATACAGTCAAGTTAATGTTGTGAGTGAAGTGATTTAAGTGACACCCATCTAAAGTGACTGGTTCCAGTTTCTGAAATAAACACGGTTGCGAAGATTGAAAAAAAAATGGTGAGAACAGACTGTTTATGAATATAATAGCTGGCTTTACTGAAAATTAGAAAATTAAAGTAAAATGTTGATGTTCTGGTAAACATTTTAAAGCTTGAAGTATCTCTAGCCAAAAATAGATACCCAGGAATTTTTTTCTTAAAATGTCTTTTACTTACTTTTTCGTGTTTCGAACCCCCTCCCCCCTACCGAGGCTCAAACATGTGTGCAAATATGCATTTAAACTAGAGATTCAAGACCTAAACCCATTCATCCTAAATATTTTCTTTATGTCTAATCCTGGATTCTACCCCTCTTTTGTTCTGTAGTCGGCATTCTTTAGTTTCTGGTGATACATAAAAGCAATAGAAATGCATTTTTTTTTTTTTTTTTGCAATTCTCGTAACTGATGTAGTATATATCTGACATATTATTTCTAAAATTGCAAACTAGATATTTTGGTTTACAGGAATTTTTCTGAAGTAAGTTTGTATTAAGTTTTTCTTAATTTTGCAGTCCTAAACTTTTAGTGTACCTTTATATGGATACAGTTTTTTGAAATTGATCTTTTGTAGGTCTGCATCGAAAACGAAATGTAACCACACATGGCTTAGCATTAAACTGCAATTTAGATCTTAAATGGTTTGATCATATAGTGCCATGTGGTATTCTAGACAAAGGTGTCACTTCATTATCAAAAGAACTGGGAAGAAATTTTAGTGTTGAAGAAGGTACTGGATTGTTCCTCAGCCAGTTTTCCAAAACAATGAATTCCCCATTACTTATTGTTGATGAACAAGAGACTAAGGAAGAAGTTAGTACGATATTGAAAAGTGCTTTTTAAGAGAGTTGCTAGTAGGTAAATATGATAGACAAATAAATAGAGTAATAATTTTTATTTTTATAAATTTATGATGATCTCAGTTAAAAGGAGGAAGGATGCCTCCCCAAGATTGGTTGAAAGGACCTTACCCAATCAGACATTGGGATAAAATACATAAGACCTTAGTATTCATTATAAAAGTGTACTTTTTGGGGGCAATTAGTACAACAAAGATTCTTTTTTCATGGTTACATGACGTGGTAAAAATAATTTTGGAAAACTAAATTATGTCAATGTCTCGAAAACCAAAGGAAATACTAGATTTTTTTTGAACAGTCTATCAAATATGCTCAGTTTAGAAGGAGGGGGTAAGATGAAAAAAAATATCTCATAGAGATTTTTGAATTTTTGCAGCCATACCGTCTGTGTACACCTTTGATTTTGATATTATTAGAGTACAAAACTTAAGCTACTATACAGTAAATATAACTTTTATAGCTACGGTTGCACCAGAAGTAACATTTGAAGATCAAAACTAAAGACTATTGGTAACTTAGGAGAGTGGAAACTTGCGCTAGCGTTGTAAAAAAAAAATCACCAGTGTCACCCAGTGTTTTGCGTTTTTTAATGTAATCATAAAGTCAAGTTAATGTTGTGAGTGAAGTGATTTAAGTGACACCCATCTAAAGTGACTGATTCCAGTTTCTGAAATAAGCACGGTTGCGAAGATTGAAAAAAATGGTAAGAAATTCCAAACATTATATGGCATTGGCGATTTTATTTATACTAACGTCAGTGTCCACCCTTATAAATTGCCCATACTCTTTCATCGGTGAACATTGTTTTGTTTTATAGTTTCTTTGATTATCATAAGTGCTATTATCTACTGCGAAGTTATTACTGCGTTAGTTATTAAATAACAACTAACGCAGCACCGAGTCACCTGAGACCAACACAGCTAAGCACGTTCCTCTTCCATCCCAATCTATTCCTGCCTCTTTACACCCTCCCAAGAGGTTTCAATTCCCATTAAATCGTTCCTTGCGACCTCTTCCTACCCCATTCGGGGACAACTGTTTCTCATTTGGATCTAAATGGTTAGCCGAAAACGACGATCTTTGACAATCTATCACCATTCATCCGCAGAACTTGTCCTAGCCATCTCAACCTTTTTCTTATTATAGCCGTAGGAAACGGGATACCACCGCATTTCTTGTACAGCTTCCTATATGAAATCCGTAAACAATTCAACTGGAAAACATCTAGCGAATCCTCTTCAGTCTTTCGGAGTGCCTTCGTTTCAGAACCATACTGGATCACTGTCATTTCTGTAGCTTCTATTATTATAATCTTGCTTCGCAGACTTGTCTTCCTATTCTTCCAAACTTTTTTCCAACTGTGAAAATGCACTGTACCTAGGTAAGTGAAGTTATCCACTTGATCAATTTTATCGTTACCCAACATCGCCTCTTTATCTTCACTTATTCCCAGTCTAAGCGACTTAATCTTCTTAAAGTTCATTTTCAAACCTAGCACTCTGAACTCTCAAAATCTCCAAAACATCATTCATTTTACTAACAATTTCATCTAGAATCAATTAATCAGAATAATCTACGTCTAGGACTGTTTTACTTTTTCATTTGTTCCATGCTATCCCATAGCTTTTGTCGTGCTCCTTAGGATAAAGTCTATGAAAACAATCCATATAAACGGGGATAAAACACAACCCTACTTAACTCCTGATTCAACACGGAACTAGCCACTAACCTCATTTCCTACTTTAACCGTAGCAATGTTATTCTGGTACGTAGCACTAATCACTTTAAAGATTTTATCTGGTACACCATAAAGGATAGGACCTTCGTTAAAACTCTTCTATCGGCTGAATCAAACGCTCGCTCATAATCTCTAAAACTGAGGACTTTGGGGTCTGATAACTCAGGCACTTCTCAATTATTAATCTGAGAGTGAAAATTTAGTCGATGCATCCTCTCCCTATCCAAAAACCACTTTACTTTTCCTAAAAATTTTTCTACTGCATCTCTAACTCTACAAAGTATAACCATACTAAGTAATTGGCTTCCTACAGAAACCAAGCGAATGCCTCTATAATTATCACACGCACTCCTATCAACTTTCTCATAGAGGTGTTTAATTAAGATTTCCCTAAACTCGCTAGGCACTTTCCCTTTTTCAAAAATAATATTCATAATTTTTAGAGCTTTAGCTCGAACTGCACAACCGTCATATTTATGAAACTGATTTGCCCCACTACCAGCACCTGGGGCTTTATTATTTTTTTTTTTACTTTTTTGTATTGTCTCTAATTTGTCCTCGCAAAATTAATCTTCATTTACTTCCAAAGCGTTACAAAGTTTTCTGTTTTTTTCTGTATCATTTCCTTTAACTCTGTCACGGTTTAGCAAATTCTCAAAATGTTTTGCCCATCCCTCTTTAAATCATTAATTGTAGTCCAGTTCCTGTCTTTGACTGAACAAGTCCAGATTGACTATTCCGTCTTTATTTTTTTTAACAGTCCAATACATTGTTTTACTATTTTGCCGTCTGGCTGCATCTTCTAGATCTTCAACAATTTTATCCATGGCCTTAACTTCACATCTCCTTGATCCATAGGGCTAAAAGCACAGTAATACGGGTATAAGCATAAGATAACCTGCCCATGGGCGCCCATATGGGGGGGGGGGCTCCTGCTCCCCCCTGGCTGAACGATGCTGCCTTATTTTTATATTTATTGTTCAGAGATTTCTATTATATAGCATTAAAAGTGCCAATTAGATGAGGTTTGCCCCCCCCCCCCTTGAGTTCAGCTTATGGGCGCCCATGACCTGCCCCTAAACAAGTTATTAAGTTGTTACGCCCTTAGGGATCTAAAATTGAACAAGTACTTGCTCTTTACGGTACTCAAGAAATTCTAAGTATCTAGTTACAACTTGCTAAATCTGGTACCGAAGCAAAGTGCATGAAATTATAAAGATGGCATAATAAGTTCCTCCAGGTGTATTCGGTAAGAGCTGCCGTAGGCACGTGTAGAGGTGGAGTAGGCTTTTGGGCCCATCTTTTTGATTTTCACGACTTCAGCTAAAGTTTTTTATGTCCTCCATATAATTCATTATTTTTTTTCAATAGTTTTTACAAAGTTTACCCCCCCCCCCTCCTTCCCTCTGCCCTAGGAAAAACAACACCCAACAAAATTATAATCCTACGTAAGTGCCAATAGGTGGTATCATCACTTGCTACAACCGGTACGCTAGGAAAACTGGTGAATAACATAGACAGTAGAAAACTAGACACGAATCTTCTTGGGAGCATCAATCCCACCACCTCGACCTTCCTTCACTCAAGCAACGAATTAAAAGTCATAGAATAGATCGGAATTTTATTTTAAAATTTCTTTCACAGCATGTTTGCCGAATTTGAATTTAACGTCCAAAAAAAAGTCATCAAGCTTTAAAATGAATAAAAAAAAGTTTGCACTTTATCCACAACTTTCTAACATACTATCTCAATACTTTACTCATTTTTGTGTTGAATCGGAATTTGAAAGTTGTATCCCCGTATTTAACCTGGGGACAAAGCCAAAAAATTAAAATTCTAGATTTGACTAGTAGTTTTCACGGAAGCACGCTCCCCCCCCCCCCCAACCTTGGGATTCTTATAACTTTCTAGCAATTTGGTGTATCTTCCATATAATTCGCCGTTTACATGATTTTTTTTTCTTTCAATATCGTGTCCCATCCCCAAATGACGTCACCTTTTCTCCCAAAATATATTGTGGTACACATACCTATACAGAGACTTGGTTCTCTCTCCTTTTGAAGCTAAGGAATATGTAAGATCTGAGTAAAACCGGAAGAATTTCCTGTAAATGAGTAATAAAAGGTTTTCTGTATTCAGACTACCCTCAAAATAATTCTGGATCCTGTCATCACTCCTAACTAAAATCGTGGATACTACCTTGCAATTATTTGTCCTCTTGCCATGCAAGCTCGTGCCATGATTCTCAGCATCATGCGATTTTACTACAATGCAAAATAGACCCAATCTAAGTCCTAAATACTAATTCATTTAGAATTGTTTCTCTTGCGATACTATAAAGGTTAAAGAAACCAGTACATATACGTAATGCTTTGCTTTAATAAAACTGACTTTAGGAACTGCACAAGAAATAATCCAGAGTCCATAGTGAGGAAAATTAGTTGATGGTAAATTTATCGCCGAACTACTAAAGTTAAGACAAACTGTTTGGCAACGAGCCAAATTAAGGTCCTTTCTTGACGCCGACTAATATCTTCAACAGTTCAAACTTCAGGTGAAAATGCAACATGTATTGAAAAATAAGGTTTACAAAACACTTAAGCTAACTGCACCAAATCGTATTGAATATACCAGACACATTACATTAAAATTTACCAAAGAGACACATCTTAAAAGATCATAGTGCTGAGTCGGACTCGCTCAGCAAAAACTCCCGTTGTTCACTCTCGTATTTGACGTCATCCCTAAAAAAAAGCCCTGTAAAGAATATACTAGAGACTGTTTCACTCCTTCAAAATCACCCAGAAGTTCGAAGCTAACCTAAAAACTAAAGTTTTAATGTAAACACTAAAACAAAATAGAATTGATTATGCAATGAAAACATAAAGCGCTTAATGATATTAATGTTTTATATAAATAAGGCATTAGCGTTTCTTAGTCCTGGGTTTTATGTTTTAGAATGGAAAATATTTGTCACAAGGCAGTTGCTTAGAGAAAACGTCTTTGAACATTATAGACCGTGGATGGATAGTCACTGGATTGCAGCTATTGCTGCAACCATACCCCCTTCTTTTGTCTCACGAACAATAAACAAGGCTACTACAGATTTAGGCCCTGTAACAAAGGCGAATTCTAACATGCAATTATAATCATATAATCTCTTGAATTCTTGTGCATTAGACACAGAAAGCTTTATTATGCAGCTTTGTAAGGTTAATCCACAAATGTGTTTTTTGTTGTTTTTTTTATGATTTTTGGTGCTTTTGTACGAACTTTCGGTGTTTCCGAGTTTACAAAGGGCTCATTACTTCAATAAATTGTCAAAAATTCACTTAAGTACTTTATTCTTAGATAAAAACAATAGAATAAGATAAAGCAGAATAGAAATTAGTTTTTAAATTTAAGATCTGTTTTTCCTTTAGTAATCATACTTATCTGCTCCAGGCGGTGAACATTGAACAGATCTCTTTTCTTCACGTGATTTTAAATCAGTAAGGCTGAATCGTTTGACACTTCATTTGTTTGTTTACGTACAGTGTTTTCTAGGGGCACAACAAGTTACTTAGGGGGCAGTCATTTTTGTGTGTGTGTGTGTGTGTGTGGGAGGAGGCTGAAGCCTAAAAATGGGCTTTCCTAGGTCTCAGCATAGGCAGACCGTCTCAAAGACAAAGGGTTCATTTGCAAATTATCCCAGGGGGACTAGTTATCATTGAAAACTATTGAGAATTTGTGGTTTGACTATGAAATATGACTGAAAAGACTGTGAAACTTAGTCGGCCAGTCTGTTAATCAAAGCGGGTGGCACCAAAGGGACTCCCAGAGCGGCCAGGTTAATCAAATGACATTTATTTTAAACACATTTTCAGCGTTTTTCGAGCAGGTATGTTATAGCATTTTTAAGAACTGCCCTTTCCTGAATTTTATAAAAGAAAAATCTCTGTTTAATCGAAAAAACAAAATTCACACTTTCTGATGATGTGATTTTCAATAAAACTGAATATCTCTCTATCTGGCACAAATGAAAGAAATTTAAGGGTTTCTTGAAGATTCCTGGGAAATCAAGTGTCGACTTCTAGTTTTCTGTCGTTTATTCGGACAAGCTCTACAAGTTATGGTAGGACCGTCCAATCAATTCTAAATAGTTTTTCCACACAAACTAAAAAATTTTATGATGAACAGGATAAAGTGACTCTTTGAAGTATCGAATACCCTTCAGTGTTGGGAATGGATGTTGAGAGAGCAGCAGTTCCTCTGTTATTGCAGAAAGATTTTGAGCTTAGAATGGAAGTTGTATTCGTATGGTTACCTGGTCAGCGGGTAGGATGGTAGATAGAGTATCCTCCAAAGATTAAGATTTGTCTGCAGGAACCTCTATGACGAATATCTAATAAGTCATCCCTGGCAAACCTACTTGAACATTTGAAGTTTAGATGAATGCAAATCTGAGACTCTACAGCCCAAAATTCTAAGTTAGGTATTCTGGACTACTACCCATTTCTACTACATTTTTTTTTTTTTTTTTTTTTTTTTTTTTTTTTTTGCAGTATATTGGATTTTAGAAGACACTTTCGATTCCTGATGGATGCGAATTTCTATAAAAAAAAAGTACGATTTTAGGTATTTTTATAAATTGGAATGAAATATTAAATAAGAATATGCGATTGAAACGAGGTGAAATTTTGGTTCCAGGATGAAACTTTGGCTCTTATTTAAGCTTTGTATCTTCTTGAGGCTAAATGTAGTGGTTATTTGAATTTTTTTGTTCATTCCAACTCAAAGAGTATGTTAAAAAAAGACAAGTTATCGTTCTTTTGTTAGTCCGCTTACTAATGAGGTTAGAGAGCAATTGGAGTTACTTTATAGCTTATAAAGTATCTATCTATATGCTTTTCTCATATTGCTGTTTTTGGCATTGTTTAGCCAGTTTTTTAGTTGTTTTGCTATTTTTATGATTTTTTTTATGACTCCGAAATGCGAATTTGGCCCTTCGGGGCTTGTGATAGTCATTTTTTGAAATAAATATCTTATCTTATAAGCCTGAACACAAGTATACTTTATATCCCTTGGCACATTTGTGTCAGGGGCGTCATTTAGGGGGGGGGGGCTGGCTGAAGCTATAGCCCCACACTGATTTTAGGAGGAGTTCCAAATTAGCTGTGAGAATTTCTGTCAATTTGATTTGAACTGTGAAAAAAACAAATTGTGTAAAAAAAGTGTTCTCAATTAAAACAAATCCGTTTCTAATACAGTTGTACTTCACAACAATATACAGTGGGCGTCATTCTCAAACATATTTATTCATTATTCCTATTTCGTATATTGCAACACATATTTATTGACTTATTACAACAGCTATGGAGACCAACTATCATTGCAATCAAGTAATTGACCCAGGATCCGTAACAAAATAAAACTTGGCGGTTACGTGATTCTTGGGTAGTGGTCCCCTATACCAGGCCGTATTCAGGAGGGGGTGGGGGTGGTAGGCGTTTTGTACCCCCCCCCCCGAAATGTTTGTATGACTCGTAAAAACGTAATAAAAATGAATAAACAAATTTTTTGTGTGTTTTTTAAGTTTTTTTTTTACCACCCCCCGAAAAGAAATTCTTATTTAAAAAACTCTCCGAAACAAAAGTCCTGGATACAGCCTTGTCCCTTTATATATATGTATTACGCACTTTATATGTCTTTGAGTCTGATCGTGAATATGTTTTGACTCATTTCTGAGTCGTGTGTGACTCAGGTCTTCTCTGTTCCTGGACTTTGTAAATAAAACATTATTTTTTACAACGGCGGACTTTTTGCGCTCTAGCAGCCATAGACGTATTATTGTTAATAGGTACTAGACCATATGGGATTTTGTAAACTCTTTGTGCTTTTTATTCTTTGTCACCAGTCAACACGTTAAATTTGAAATTTGGTTTCATTCAAAATGGTTATTTCATGAATTTTGTTTTTGAAATTGTCTGGAAATTTAGCGTCTGGAATTTTAAAAAAAATCAAAGTGGGACTTTCCGACCATTAATTTTTTTAAATTTCAGGAAAGATAAGAAAAATATATTATATAAAAGGGCAATTCAAAGAATCATTACAAATCTTGCAGGACGGTACTTAATCTCACACACCAAAGATCATAACAAAACGAGAATATGAAAATGGACAGGATTTGTTAATAAGAGAGCTAAAAAGAAATTTTTCCAACAATCAAAGAACAAATATTTCGATTTCACAAATGAAAGGCCTTATCATCAGGAGGAGGGGGCGGGGTTTTGCTTGAACTAACTTATAAAAATGGTGAAAAAACATAACAAATGAGAGCCATACCAGAAAAACCTGAGCAATAAAAAAACTCAGATCTATCAATTGATGTTAATTAAAAAAATCTATGATGGGGGGAGGGGAATTTACTCTTCAACATCCAGGAAGTAAAAATTTGTTGTTTTTTCATTTTTATGTGAAAATACCAAACCAGTGTCATTAGCGGCCACTTTTAAGGTGGACAAGCCTGTATTATAGAATTTGTACTTCATGCCATTTATATTAACTGCCATAATCATTGACTGAACCTTGTGTTGGATGACTCCATTCAGAACTAGAGATGAATGGCATCTTTCTTCTCAGAGATATACTGTTTTATTGTGAATAGCAATAAACGCTACCAACTATTTGTTAATGCTCAAAAAGCAACCGGCATAACTGTACTTCAGCTGGAGAAACCATCTACTACAGTTGGCCATACCAAAATTGATTGGTGAGCAAAGTACTGAATAGACACAACTGTATTTTGGCCTTTTTATCAATTACCAGAACATCTAGTGACGGAGAATTGGCAGCTCAGGCCCACGAACTTGCAACCAGACTTCATACATTTGAATTTATATTTATACTCCATCTAGCGGAAAAATTTTCTGCCACAAACTTTGTCTGAGCAGCTGCGGGAGATAGACCTAGTTTTCTCTTGAGCTACTGGTCTTATTACAGGTACGCAAGATAAAATTATAGACATGCAAACTGATGATGTTGTTAATAAAATCTTTCATAGAGCAAAATAATCTTCTTGTAAGTGCAGTCTCACTGAAGACCTTGAGCACAATTCTCAGAATTCTGATTTTTCGTGTAAAAGACACAAAGCATGCACAGCAAGTAGCTTCCTGCTTATGTGATTTTGTAACAATGCGGACTTTGGAAAAAAGCAATCTTGCTGAAGTGAAAGAATCAACTAAAAATGTTTTGAGAAGGGATAATTTTCTCGTGACAGATAGATTGTGCTCCAAGTTTAAAAGCTGCTTTGTGAATGATTTTCCCCCGTTAGAGTTAATCTCAATAATAGTTGTCGATTTGCTGCACTTTATCATTACTAGCCGACTAGCTAGTGTAGCAGCAAATTAAAAACAATTTTTTATTATCACAACTCTGCTGGCCTTGCAAATGGATCTCGTGAGAAGACATATAGACTCATTAGCCAATAAGCCAAAAGATTTCTTTGAACTCTGTAATTGTCTGAAGGCAATAGTCAAATCTTCATTACTCTGCCTATCACAATGGCTAGTAATAAGAGATTCTTTTCTACACCAGGCCTGATTAAAACCTATCAGAGGCAATGCTATAGAGTTGCCTATAGTAAAGGCCATACGGCTCGAATGTTTTATTCTTATTTTTGTTTTTCCCAGAGACACTTCATATGGAAGGGGTCGTCGTAAAAACTTCAAAGGGGCTCATTTGATTTGAAATCGAAAGTTCTAGTGCCCTTTTTAAGGGTCAAAAGTGATTGGAAGGCAACGAACACCCTTTCCAAACCCACCATTTCCCCAATTAAAGAAAGCGCAACAAAAAAGTGATTTTTTTTTATCTAAATTCTCAAGGTTCCGATATTTTCAGCACAGATTTTTATTACTCATCGTTCAGGAAAGGTCTGATTCATCTACGTAAGAAAAAAAAAAAATCAAACCAAAAGTTTCCAAACACAAAGAGAAAGTAGCTTTTGTGTCGGCTCCACCGAAGCAGGTAATTAACCTTTTCCAAACCAAACGATAAACAACTACGAGCGTAGAAAATACCACAAAATGAAAACAAAATAAGCGAAGTGGTAAAAAAAATTACAGTATGTAGACGGTGAGAGCCGCCGTTTACCTCCCTCCCTCCGCCAAAAACATCCCTTAAGGAAAATATCCCGTGGAAAATAACACCTCACGGAAAATACCCCCCTCCCAGAAAATACCTACCCGTGTAAAATCCCCCCCCCCACAAAAAAAATACCTCTTGCGGTTGGTTAGTCTCCAATCACTTTCGGCTTATAAAAAAAGTCTAGAAATGCCTGGGATTATCAAACAATTTCTACCTCCATCCTCCTGTCGTCTCTCCCTTAGAGCTAATTCTGTATTTATTTGAAGGCTCAATGAGAGCTGAGATGTTTTGGCATCAAAATGCACCCTTTGAGGTATCTCCCTCTCTTCCTAGCTACAAAATAATCAGATAACCCCATTGCAGAAGTTTCAGTTCCTTTTCAAGTTTTTTTTTATTTGTCTATTGCTTACAGATAGTATTGTCATTCGGAAACATACAGAACTTTTTTGTGTGGGGGTTTTCTGGAGGATCTTTCATGAGAAGAAAGTATTTGCACCGGGGGGGGGGGCAAGATTTACACATAAATTCCTCTTTTCCACTTCCCTTAGAACTTCTCAATTAAACTAAAAAATAACACGACTCAAATAAGATTTTTAAAGTTTGAAAACCATAATTCCTGCACGGGGGTTATTCTAGGTGATGAGGTTGATATCGGTAGAGGAGGGGAAATTTTCCGCGGGGGGAGGGGATAAATGCTTAGACCCGCAGAAAGGGACAGGGTGAAGGGAACCCCATTAACAGACATAAAAAAGAGAAATAAATCTGGATTTAAGAGTTTATGACGTCCGATTTTCTTTGTTTTTGTGACAACAAAACAGAGCATTTTTATAAATCATCTTGACAGTAATTTATATAAAGACTTTAAAAAGCAAACAACTCCAACGAGGTTGAGCCTGTAAAGATTCTTACTTGTGTTTTACCCAATGTAAGTACGGTGGTTGAGTTGCACGAGGGTTCAGTTGCACGGTGGTTCAGTTGCATGGTGATTCAGTTGCACGGTGGTTCAGATACACGGTGCTTCAGTTGTAAGGTGGGTCAGTTGCACGGGGGTTCAGTTACATTGGGGTTCAGTTACACGGGGGTGTAGTTACATGGGTTGAGTTGCACTGGGGTGGAGTTACGCGAGGATTCAGTTAAAGGGGGTTTAGTTGCATGAGGGTTCAGTAGCACGAGGGTTCAGTTGCAAGGGGGTTCAGTTGCACGGTGGTTCAGTTGCGCGGTAGTTCAGTTACAGGGATTCAGTTACACGGTGGTTCATTAACAATGGAACCAATTTTAACAGGTATTTGTCTCTGCTGAGCTTAAGTTTAAAATGGTCTTTACTTTTCTTTGAAAAACTTAATTTTCGGAAAGTTTTTTTTTAATTAATTTGAGATCATCAGCGACAGAAGGCTCAGTGATCTGATGTTGATATTTAGTGAAAAGGCTCTTGTTAAATTGTTAGATTTCAATGCTATGGTTGATATTTTTAGAAAAATGAAACCTTGACCGCTCCCAGTGTAGCAATAAAACTGTAAATTACTTTCCAACTTAGATCATCTATGTATTCAATAAACACTTTTAAATGCTTCTTACTATTATTAGTCGATTTTTACAGAGACCTGTGCTAACCACTGTGAAGAAATATTGATCTTCAACAACTGTGAGACATTATCCAGACGGTTTAGGGGCCCACAGAGGTTACTTAGCCCCATCCCCCCCTTAGCTCAAAATTAAATGACGCCACTGATTTGTGTTAGAATGATCATGAATAAAGTTGATAATAGCCTACAATTAAAATGAAATGAAAATATTTCACTTAGAAGGATAAAACTTCTAATAATTCAGCGAACGTCGAAAAAAAAAATGATGAACTTTTTACACAAGTGAGAAGCCCAAATACTTTGACTTCGTATGCAGGAGCTTTAATTAGCAGGTAAAGAAAAAGAAAGGGGAATAAGAAAAAACATAGCTTAAACAAATTAATAGTTTTACATTCAAAGTTTAGTCATATAAGTGGAAAACTCAGATATAGACAATAGTATGTAGCAATCACCCTGCCTTGTATTTGTGCTGGAATTATCCCACTGGACTTGCTTAAAACCAAGAACAATAGTTCAGTAGATGTGAACTCCTTTCTTCTTCTTTTTCTATTCCATTTGTATTTTTTCTAACTTTTAAATTTTCGGTTACTATGGGCTAGAATCATTTCTTTGATAGGCTGTACTTGACACTGAACAATAGTTCAGTAGATGTGAGCTCCTTTCTTCTTTTTTTTCTATTGAATTTGTATTTTTTCTAACTTTTAAATTTTCGGTTAATATGGGCTAGAATCATTTCTTTTATAGGCTCTACTTGACACTGAACAATAGTTCAGTAGATGTGAGCTCCTTTCTTCTTCTTTTTCTATTGAATTTGTATTTTTTCTAACTTTTAAATTTTCGGTTACTATGGGCTAGAATCATTTCTTTGATAGGCTGTACTTGACACTGAACAATAGTTCAGTAGATGTGAGCTCCTTTCTTACTTTTTTTCTATTGAATTTGTATTTTTTCTAACTTTTAAATTTTCGGTTACTATGGGCTAGAATCATTTCTTTGATAGGCTGTACTTGACACTGAACAATAGTTCAGTAGATGTGAGCTCCTTTCTTCTTCTTTTTTCTATTGAATTTGTATTTTTTCTAACTTTTTAAATTTTCGGTTACTATGGCTATGGGCTAGAATCATTTCTTTGATAGGCTGTACTTGACACTGAACAATAGTTCAGTAGATGTGAGCTCCTTTCTTCTTCTTTTTTCTATTGAATTTGTATTTTTTCTAACTTTTAAATTTTCGGTTACTATGGGCTAGAATCATTTCTTTGATAGGCTGTACTTGCCACTGAACAATAGTTCAGTAGATGTGAGCTCCATTCTTCTTTTTTTTCTATTGAATTTTTATTTTTTCTAACTTTTAAATTTTCGGTTACTATGGGCTAGAATCATTTCTTTGATAGGCTGTACTTGCCACTGTACAATAGTTCATTAGATGTGAGCTCCTTTCTTCTTTTTTTTCTATTGAATTTGTATTTTTTCTAACTTTTAAATTTTCGGTTACTATGGGCTAGAATCATTTCTTTGATAGGCTGTACTTGACACTGAACAATAGTTCAGTAGATGTGAGCTCCTTTCTTCTTTTTTTCTATTGAATTTGTATTTTTTCTAACTTTTAAATTTTCGGTTACTATGGGCTAGAATCATTTCTTTGATAGGCTGTACTTGACACTGAACAATAGTTCAGTAGATGTGAGCTCCTTTCTTCTTTTTTTCTATTGAATTTGTATTTTTTCTAACTTTTAAATTTTCGGTTACTATGGGCTAGAATCATTTCTTTGATAGGCTGTACTTGACACTGAACAATAGTTCAGTAGATGTGAGCTCCTTTTCTTCTTTTTTTCTATTGAATTTGTATTTTTTCTAACTTTTAAATTTTCGGTTACTATGGGCATAGAATCATTTCTTTGATAGGCTGTACTTGACACTGAACAATAGTTCAGTAGATGTGAACTCCTTTCTTCTTCTTTTTTCTATTGAATTTGTATTTTTTCTAACTTTTAAATTTTCGGTTACTATGGGCTAGAATCATTTCTTTGATAGGCTGTACTTGACACTGAACAATAGTTCAGTAGATGTGAGCTCCTTTCTTATTTTTTTTCTATTGAATTTGTATTTTTTATAAATTTTAAATTTTCGGTTACTATGGGCTAGAATCATTTCTTTGATAGGCTGTACTTGACACTGAACAATAGTTCAGTAGATGTGAGCTCCTTTCTTCTTTTTTTTCTATTGAATTTGTATTTTTTCTAACTTTTAAATTTTCGGTTACTATGGTGCTAGAATCATTTCTTTGATAGGCTGTACTTGACACTGAACAATAGTTCAGTAGATGTGAGCTCCTTTCTTCTTTTTTTTCTATTGAATTTGTATTTTTTCTAACTTTTAAATTTTCGGTTACTATGGGCTAGAATCTTTTCTTTGATAGGCTGTACTTGACACTGAACAATAGTTCAGTAGATGTGAGCTCCTTTCTTATTTTTTTTTCTATTGAATTTGTATTTTTTCTAACTTTTAAATTTTCGGTTACTATGGGCTAGAATCATTTCTTTGATAGGCTGTACTTGACACTGAACAATAGTTCAGTAGATGTGAGCTCCTTTCTTATTTTTTTTTCTATTGAATTTGTATTTTTTCTAACTTTTAAATTTTCGGTTACTATGGGCTAGAATCATTTCTTTGATAGGCTGTACTTTACACTGAACAATAGTTCAGAAGATGTGAGCTCCTGTCTTCTTTTTTTTATATTGAATTTGTATTTTTTCTAACTTTTAAATTTTCGGTTACTATGGGCTAGAATCATTTCTTTGATAGGCTGTACTTGACACTGAACAATAGTTCAGTAGATGTGAACTCCTTTCTTCTTCTTTTTTCTATTGAATTTGTATTTTTTCTAACTTTTAAATTTTCGGTTACTATGGGCTAGAATCATTTCTTTGATAGGCTGTACTTGACACTGAACAATAGTTCAGTAGATGTGAGCTCCTTGCGTCTTTTATTTCTATTGAATTTGTATATTTTCTAACTTTTAAATTTTCGGTTACTATGGGCTAGAATCATTTCTTTGTTAGGCTGTACTTGACACTGAACAATAGTTCAGTAGATGTGAGCTCCTTTCTTCTTTTTTTCTATTGAATTTGTATTTTTTCTAACTTTTAAATTTTCGGTTACTATGGGCTAGAATCATTTCTTTGATAGGTTGTACTTGACACTGAACAATAGTTCAGTAGATGTGAGCTCCTTTCTTCTTTTTTTTCTATTGAATTTGTATTTTTTCTAACTTTTAAATTTTCGGTTACTATGGGCTAGAATCATTTCTTTGATAGGCTGTACTTGACACTGAACAATAGTTCAGTAGATGTGAGCTCCTTTCTTCTTTTTTGTGTATTGAATTTGTATTTTTTCTAACTTTTAAATTTTCGGTTACTATGGGCTAGAATCATTTCTTTGATAGGCTCTACTTGACACTGAACAATAGTTCAGTAGATGTGAGCTCCATTCTTCTTTTTTTTCTATTGAATTTGTATTTTTTCTAACTTTTAAATTTTCGGTTACTATGGGCTAGAATCATTTCTTTGATAGGTTGTACTTGACACTGAACAATAGTTCAGTAGATGTGAGCTCCTTTCTTCTTTTTTTTCTATTGAATTTGTATTTTTTCTAACTTTTAAATTTTCGGTTACTATGGGCTAGAATCATTTCTTTGATAGGCTGTACTTGACACTGAACAATAGTTCAGTAGATGTGAACTCCTTTCTTCTTTTTTTTTCTATTGAATTTGTATTTTTTCTAACTTTTAAATTTTCGGTTACTATGGGCTAGAATCATTTCTTTGATAGGTTGTACTTGACACTGAACAATAGTTCAGTAGATGTGAGCTCCTTTCTTCTTTTTTTTCTATTGAATTTGTATTTTTTCTAACTTTTAAATTTTCGGTTACTATGGGCTAGAATCATTTCTTTGATAGGCTGTACTTGACACTGAACAATAGTTCAGTATATGTGAGCTCCATTCTTCTTTTTTTTATATTGAATTTGTATTTTTTCTAACTTTTAAATTTTCGGTTACTATGGGCTAGAATCATTTCTTTGATAGGTTGTACTTGACACTGAACAATAGTTCAGTAGATGTGAGCTCCTTTCTTCTTTTTTTTCTATTGAATTTGTATTTTTTCTAACTTTTAAATTTTCGGTTACTATGGGCTAGAATCATTTCTTTGATAGGTTGTACTTGACACTGAACAATAGTTCAGTAGATGTGAGCTCCTTTCTTCTTTTTTT
This sequence comes from Artemia sp. Qi Xiang Cuo, assembly GCF_049724085.1. NCBI lineage: Eukaryota > Metazoa > Arthropoda > Branchiopoda > Anostraca > Artemiidae > Artemia > Artemia sp. Qi Xiang Cuo. Next base: position 27,135,769 of record NC_142813.1, read on the forward strand.
TCTATTGAATTTGTATTTTTTCTAACTTTTAAATTTTCGGTTACTATGGGCTAGAATCATTTCTTTGATAGGTTGTACTTGACACTGAACAATAGTTCAGTAGATGTGAGCTCCTTTCTTCTTTTTTTTCTATTGAATTTGTATTTTTTCTAACTTTTAAATTTTCGGTTACTATGGGCTAGAATCATTTCTTTGATAGGATGTACTTGACACTTAACAATAGTTCAGTAGATGTGAGCTCCTTTCTTATTTTTTTTCTATTGAATTTGTATTTTTTCTAACTTTTAAATTTTCGGTTACTATGGGCTAGAATCATTTCTTTGATAGGCTGTACTTGACACTGAACAATAGTTCAGTAGATGTGAGCTCCGTTCTTCTTTTTTTTCTATTGAATTTGTATTTTTTCTAACTTTTAAATTTTCGGTTACTATGGGCTAGAATCATTTCTTTGATAGGTTGTACTTGACACTGAACAATAGTTCAGTAGATGTGAGCTCCTTTCTTCTTTTTTTTCTATTGAATTTGTATTTTTTCTAACTTTTAAATTTTCGGTTACTATGGGCTAGAATCATTTCTTTGATAGGCTGTACTTGACACTGAACAATAGTTCAGTAGATGTGAGCTCCTTTCTTCTTTTTTTTTTCTATTGAATTTGTATTTTTTCTAACTTTTAAATTTTCGGTTACTATGGGCTAGAATCATTTCTTTGATAGGCTGTACTTGCCACTGAACAATAGTTCAGTAGATGTGAGCTCCTTTCTTCTTTTTTTTCTATTGAATGTGTATTTTTTCTAACTTTTAAATTTTCGGTTACTATGGGCTAGAATCATTTCTTTGATAGGCTGTACTTGACACTGAACAATAGTTCAGTAGATGTGAGCTCCTTTCTTATTTTTTTTCTATTGAATTTGTATATTTTCTAACTTTTAAATTTTCGGTTACTATGGGCTAGAATCATTTCTTTGATAGGCTGTACTTGACACTGAACAATAGTTCAGTAGATGTGAGCTCCTTTCTTCTTTTTTTTCTATTGAATTTGTATTTTTTCTAAATTTTAAATTTTCGGTTACTATGGGCTAGAATCATTTCTTTGATAGGCTCTACTTGACACTGAACAATAGTTCAGTAGATGTGAGCTCCATTCTTCTTTTTTTTATATTGAATTTTTATTTTTTCTAACTTTTAAATTTTCGGTTACTATGGGCTAGAATCATTTCTTTGATAGGCTGTACTTGACACTGAACAATAGTTAAGTAGATGTGAGCTCCTTTCTTATTTTTTTTATATTGAATTTGTATTTTTTCTAACTTTTAAATTTTCGGTTACTATGGGCTAGAATCATTTCTTTGATAGGCTGTACTTGACACTGAACAATAGTTCAGTAGATGTGAGCTCCTTTCTTCTTTTTTTTTCTATTGAATTTGTATTTTTTCTAACTTTTAAATTTTCGGTTACTATGGGCTATGGGCTAGAATCATTTCTTTGATAGGCTGTACTTGACACTGAACAATAGTTAAGTAGATGTGAGCTCCTTTCTTATATTTTTTCTATTTAATTTGTTTTTTTTCTTACTTTTAAATTTTCGGTTACTATGGGCTATGGGCTATAATAATTTATTTGATAGGATGTACTTGACACTTAAAAATAGTTAAGTATATGTGAGCTCCTTTCTTATTTTTTTTCTATTGAATTTGTATTTTTTCTAACTTTTAAATTTTCGTTTACTATGGGATAGAATCATTTCTTTGATAGGCTGTACTTGACACTGAACAATAGTTCAGTAGATGTGAGCTCCTTTCTTCTTTTTTTTATATTGAATTTGTATTTTTTCTAACTTTTAAATTTTCGGTTACTATGGGCTATGGGCTAGAATCATTTCTTTGATAGGCTGTACTTGACACTGAACAATAGTTCAGTAGATGTGAGCTCCTTTCTTCTTTTTTTTCTATTGAATTTGTATTTTTTCTAACTTTTAAATTTTCGGTTACTATGGGCTATAATCATTTCTTTGATAGGCTGTACTTGACACTGAACAATAGTTCAGTTGTTGTGAGCTCCATTCTTCTTTTTTTTCTATTGAATTTGTATTTTTTATAACTTTTAAATTTTCGGTTACTATGGGCTAGAATCATTTCTTTGATAGGCTGTACTTGACACTGAACAATAGTTCAGTAGATGTGAGCTCCTTTCTTCTTTTTTTTCTATTGAATTTGTATTTTTTCTAACTTTTAAATTTTCGGTTACTATGGGCTAGAATCATTTCTTTGATAGTCTGTACTTGACACTGCAACCATATTCACCAGAAGCAAACACCATGTTTAAGTCTAATTATCTAAACCGATTGACTGATAGCTACTATTGTTGCCACCATCCTCGTCAGATAGTTGTTAGTTAGTCTTGTTAGTTGTGATTGTTTAACTGTTCAATCATTGCAATGCTTTTTCTATTCAGGCAATAAGTATATGATCTTACCTATCAGTGTTTTCCAGCTTTCTACGGCATATCTTTTTAATGAAATCACCAACGGGATCAGCATTGTCACACTTAGACAAAACTGTTACAGCAACAAATGCAAAGAGCAAAGGAATAGAGCCAATGTAAAAAAGAAAGGAGTATTCTATCCCTTTCACTATACCATCAGCAAGCATTGACAGGGGAATGGTTAGCGACATTGCCAGAGTACCAACAAGTGATGAAGTTAGGAAGCAACCCCTGTAATGACGTAATATATTGTTAAGTGTCAAGGGCTGGGCATCAAAATATATTAAACCTATTTTTCTACAATTTTATCTATATAAAAACAGTTGAATTTCAGAAAAACGACTGAAAAACAGAAGTTAATGAAAACTACAAAAAAAAAAAAAAACAGTAACAAAACAAAACCATCAAAATCTTAAAGAAACAAGGAAGAAGAATATCAAAAGTAAACAACTACAGGCAATTAGAAAAGAACAAACATACTGTTAAGAGATAGAAAAAAATTTATTAATGCTTACAAGCTGTCACTTTGACTCGTTGAACTGTACGGGAGGTAAGTAGTAAGTTAGTAAGTATGACAGCACTAGACCCTCAAGGCCCAAACTGGCTGCGCTGATCTCCATTTCGTGGTCCTTCAGCCAGGAAGTGTAATGGGGCGCTAGATTAAAAAAGGCACTAGATATGTGTGAAAAATTACTGTTCGATTTAGTTTCAGTTATGATATCCTTCATAATCAAACTATCTTAGTTTTTAATGCTGAGCCAGAGAGCCATAACTCAAATCTGCATCTACATGATGAATCATTGTAATCGTCCTTAAACCTTGTCCTTCTTCCTGGAAGTTATGTTTGGGTTTCATCACTTCAGAAGATAAGTACAATACATCTGAACGATTTTAGAAATGTATAAACGAAGGTTCCCATCCAGAGATGCGAGAAATGATTCCTGGGAGAATTTCTAAGGAATTTAAATGCATTAAACAGTTCGCTCTAAAGTAACCGAAACTCTAAAAACGGAATTTTGATATGAGTTAGATATATCAGAAGAAGTGGCTTATTATGCTGATTCCAAATATATAATGTTCATTAAGTTTTGTGTTGCCCATCAAAAGCTACGAGTTGCCCATCTCCTCCTAGCGAAAAGAATGTACCAGCTGCCGAAACGAAGGAAGAGGAGAAGATAACTTCAGAAGGAGCAGCTATTCAAGAATCCAAAATGGATCCAACCTCTAGCGAGAATAAAGATGAGCTGAAATCTCTGAACGAAAAGAATGTACCAGCTGCAGAAACGAAGGAAGAGTAGGAGATAACTTCAGAAGGAGCAGCTATTCAAGAATCCAAAATGGATCTAACCTCTAGCGAGAATAAAGATGAGCTGAAATCTCCTCTGAGCGAAAAGAATGTACCAGCTGCCGAAACGAAGGAAGAGGAGAAGATAACTTCAGCAGGAGCAGCTATTCAAGAATCCAAAATGGATCCAACCTCTAGCGAGAATAAAGATGAGCTGAACTCTCCTCTGAGCGAAAAGAATGTACCAGCTGCCGAACATCAGGAAGAGTAGGAGATAACTACAGAAGGATCATATATTCAAGAATCAAAAATGTATCAAACAACGCTCGAGACTAAAGATGAGCTGAAATCTCCTCTGAGCGACAAGACTCTACCAGATGCCGAAACGAAGGAAGAGGAGAAGATAACTTCAGAAGGAGAAGCTATTCAAGAATCCAAAATGGATCCAACCTCTAGCGAGAATAAAGAGGAGCTGAAATCTCCTCTGAGCGAAAAGAATGTACCAGCTGCCGAAACGAAGGACGAGGAGTAGATAACTACAGAAGGAGCAGCTATTCAAGAATCCAAAATGGATCCAACCTCTAGCGAAAATAAAGAGGAGCTGAAATCTCATCCAAGAAAAAAGAATGACAGGGAGTCTGAGCAATTCAGAAAGCTTTTTATTGGAGGTCTTGACTACAAAACTACAGAAGATATACTAAAATCCCATTTTTAGCAATGCGGTGAGATTGTAGATGTTGATGTTATGAGAGATCCAAAAACAAAAAGATCTCGCGGTTTTGGATTTATAACATATTCAAAAGCTGCAATGGTTGATGCTGCACTAGAGTCTAGACCTCACAAAGTTAACAGCAGAGAAGTAGAACCCAAGAGCTCGATGCCAAGCGATATATTCTACAGCGAAGATGCACAGCGATATATTCTACAGCGAAGATGCTAAAGAAACTAGTCAAACAGGTTTTTTCAACGGAGATTTCCTATGCTGAGGACCGCAAACAGTGATTTATCACTGCGTTTACAATTTTGAAACTTTAGATTTTTGGGATTTAAGGGGGAAAATGGTAGCTAGGTTAGGTTACGTATTTGAATATCTGCTACGCTTATAAGGAAAACACATGAGAAATATACAACTTTGACTATATATTTGCACATTAGGGTTGGGGGTTGGTATTCAGTTTAATTTTTAAGGTTTATTTTTTTTATCGGAAATATAATAAAAGATATTATTTAACGATATTCTAATTCTTAAGAAATGCTTAGAAGCTAAGGTAGTTTACGTAGAAAAACGAACAAAACTCGCAACTCAACTCCTTTAGAGAGCTCATTGGAAAACCTGAAGCACAAAGTTAAAAGCGGGGAAGTGGAACCCAAGAGAGCTGTTCCTAGAGAGCTCATTGAAAAACCTGAAGCGGGTGCCACTGTGAAAAATATATTCATGGGTGGATTGAAGGAAGACGTAGAAGACGAGGATCTTCGAGATTATTTCGGAAAATATGGCACAATCACTGATGCTGCTATTGTTTCAGATAATAACAAGTTAAAAGCGGATCTATACTGTCCTTGAAACAGCCGGGATTGAACCTCAATCCCGAAAGTTTTTAGACCCGATTATATCCACTGTATTTTTTTTTTGAATATTCAAAGTACATATGATAGAAAATGTAATAGAAAATGACATCATAGCCCAGGTAAGAAAATCTCACTCAAATATTATGTTGCTCTTTACTTTCACATTTAAAATGACGAAATTCAGTACACGCCTAGAGTTGGGGCTATTGAGAAGGAAGCTTGTTAAGAAAACAATTCCAATTCAGAATATGCAGAGAATTGTAGTTGATACATTTTGAAGGTGCTTCCGCAGTACTTCAACCCCCCACCCCGAATGTGCGAGATCATGGCCCAAATTAAATATTTTTAAAAAATTTTGCCATGCTTCAATCTTGTTTCAACCCGTTTACCCGTAAATTGAATCAATGCTGACGAAATAAAATAAGGAAAACACATGAGAAATATATAACTTCGACTATATATTTGCACATTAGGGTCGGGGGTTGGTATTCAGTTTAATTTTAAGGTTTTTTTTATCAGAAATATAATAAAAGATATGCATTTAACGATATTCAATTTCTTAAGAAATGCTTAGAAGCTAAGGTAGTTTACGTAGAAAAACGAACAAAACTCGCAACTCAACTCCTTTAGAGAGCTCATTGGAAAACCTGAAGCACAAAGTTAAAAGCGGGGAAGTGGAACCCAAGAGAGCTGTTCCTAGAGAGCTCATTGAAAAACCTGAAGCGGGTGCCACTGTGAAAAATATATTCATGGGTGGATTGAAGGAAGACGTAGAAGACGAGGATCTTCGAGATTATTTCGGAAAATATGGCACAATCACTGATGCTGCTATTGTTTCAGATAATAACAAGTTAAAAGCGGATCTATACTGTCCTTGAAACAGCCGGGATTGAACCTCAATCCCGAAAGTTTTTAGACCCGATTATATCCACTGTATTTTTTTTTTGAATATTCAAAGTACATATGATAGAAAATGTAATAGAAAATGACATCATAGCCCAGGTAAGAAAATCTCACTCAAATATTATGTTGCTCTTTACTTTCACATTTAAAATGACGAAATTCAGTACACGCCTAGAGTTGGGGCTATTGAGAAGGAAGCTTGTTAAGAAAACAATTCCAATTCAGAATATGCAGAGAAATTGTAGTTGATACATTTTGAAGGTGCTTCCGCAGTACTTCAACCCCCCACCCCGAATGTGCGAGATCATGGCCCAAATTAAATATTTTTAAAAAATTTTGCCATGCTTCAATCTTGTTTCAACCCGTTTACCCGTAAATTGAATCAATGCTGACGAAATAAAATAAGGAAAACACATGAGAAATATATAACTTCGACTATATATTTGCACATTAGGGTCGGGGGTTGGTATTCAGTTTAATTTTAAGGTTTTTTTTATCAGAAATATAATAAAAGATATGCATTTAACGATATTCAATTTCTTAAGAAATGCTTAGAAGCTAAGGTATTTTACGTAGAAAAACGAACAAAACTCGGAAATCAACTCCTTTTAAATAAACAATTGTGTTCCGAGAGAGCTCATTGGAAAACCTGAAGCACAAAGTTAACAGCAGAGAAGTGGAACCCAAGAGAGCTGTTCCTAGAGAGCTCATTGGAAAAACTGAAGCGGGTGCCACTGTGAAAAAGATATTCATTGGTGGATTGAAGGAAGACGTTGAAGACGAGGACCTTCGAGATTATTTTGGAATATATGGCATAATCACTGATGCTGCTGTTGTTTTAGATAATAACGGCTCTATACTTTCCTTGCAACAGCCAGGATCGAACCTCAATCTCGAAACTTTCTAGACGCGGTTGTATCCACTGTGCTATTACAAGGTATTTTTTTTTAATATTCAAAGTACATGTGATAGAAAATGTAAGAGAAAATGACATCATAGCCCAGGTAAGAAAATCTCACTCAAATATTATGTTGCTCTTTACTTTCACATTTAAAATAACGAAATTCAGAACACGCCTAGAGTTGGGGCTATTGAGAAGGAAGCTTGTTAAGAAAACAATTCCAATTCAGAATATACAGAGAAATTGTAGTTGATACATTTTGAAGGTGCTTCCTCAGTACTTCAACCCCTCATCCCGAATGCGCGAGATCATGGCCCAAATTAAATTTTTTTTCAAAAATTTTGCCATGCTTCAATCTTGTTTCAACCCGTTTACCCGTAAATTGAATCAATGGTGAAGAAATCAAAATAAGAAAAACACATGAGAAATATATAACTTCGACTATATATTTGCACATTAGGGTCGGGGGTTGGTAATCAGTTTAATTTTTAAGGTTTATTTTTTTTATCAGAAATATAATAAAAGATATGTATTTAACGATATTCAATTTCTTAAGAAATGCTTAGAAGCTATGGTTTTTTACGTAGAAAAACGAACAAAACTCGCAAATCAACTCCTTTTAAATAAACAATAGTGTTCCGAGAGAGCTCATTGGAAAACCTGAAGCACAAAGTTAACAGCAGAGAAGTGGAACCCAAGAGAGCTGTTCCTAGAGAGCTCATTGGAAAAACTGAAGCGGGTGCCACTGTGAAAAAGATATTCATTGGTGGATTGAAGGAAGACGTTGAAGACGAGGACCTTCGAGATTATTTTGGAATATATGGCATAATCACTGATGCTGCTGTTGTTTTAGATAATAACGGCTCTATACTTTCCTTGCAACAGCCAGGATCGAACCTCAATCTCGAAACTTTCTAGACGCGGTTGTATCCACTGTGCTATTACAAGGTATTTTTTTTTTAATATTCAAAGTACATATGATAGAAAATGTAAGAGAAAATGACATCATAGCCCAGGTAAGAAAATCTCACTCAAATATTATGTTGCTCTTTACTTTCACATTTAAAATAACGAAATTCAGTACACGCCTAGAGTTGGGGCTATTGAGAAGGAAGCTTGTTAAGAAAACAATTCCAATTCAGAATATGCAGAGAAATTGTAGTTGATACATTTTGAAGGTGCTTCCGCAGTTCTTCAACCCCCCACCCCGAATGTGCGAGATCATGGCCCAAATTAAATATTTTTCAAAAATTTTGCCATGCTTCAATCTTTTTTCAACCCGTTTCACCGTAAATTGAATCAATGCTGACGAAATCAAAATAAGGAAAACACATGAGAAATATATAACTTCGACTATATATTTGCACATTAGGGTCGGGGGTTGGTATTCAGTTTAATTTTTAAGGTTTTTTTTTCATCAGAAATATAATAAAAGATATGTATTTAACGATATTCAATTTCTTAAGAAATGCTTAGAAGCTAAGGTATTTTACGTAGAAAAACGAACAAAACTCGCAAATCAACTGCTTTTAAATAAACAATTGTGTTCCGAGAGAGCTCATTGGAAAACCTGAAGCACAAAGTTAACATCAGAGAAGTGGAACCCAAGAGAGCTGTTCCTAGAGAGCTCATTGGAAAAACTGAAGCGGGTGCCACTGTGAAAAAGATATTCATTGGTGGATTGAAGGAAGACGTTGAAGACAAGGACCTTCGAGATTATTTTGGAATATATGGCATAATCACTGATGCTGCTATTGTTTTAGATAATAACGGCTCTATACTTTCCTTGCAACAGCCAGGATCGAACCTCAATCTCAAAACTTTCTAGACGCGGTTGTATCCACTGTGCTATTGCAAGGTATTTTTTTTAAATATTCAAAGTACATATGATAGAAAATGTAAGAGAAAATGACATCATAGCCCAGGTAAGAAAATCTCACTCAAATATTATGTTGCTCTTTACTTTCACATTTAAAATAACGAAATTCAGTACACGCCTAGAGTTGGGGCTATTGAGAAGGAAGCTTGTTAAGAAAACAATTCCAATTCAGAATATGCAGAGAAATTGTAGTTGATACATTTTGAAGGTGCTTCCGCAGTTCTTCAACCCCCCACCCCGAATGTGCGAGATCATGGCCCAAATTAAATATTTTTCAAAAATTTTGCCATGCTTCAATCTTTTTTCAACCCGTTTCACCGTAAATTGAATCAATGCTGACGAAATCAAAATAAGGAAAACACATGAGAAATATATAACTTCGACTATATATTTGCACATTAGGGTCGGGGGTTGGTATTCAGTTTAATTTTTAAGGTTTTTTTTTCATCAGAAATATAATAAAAGATATGTATTTAACGATATTCAATTTCTTAAGAAATGCTTAGAAGCTAAGGTATTTTACGTAGAAAAACGAACAAAACTCGCAAATCAACTGCTTTTAAATAAACAATTGTGTTCCGAGAGAGCTCATTGGAAAACCTGAAGCACAAAGTTAACATCAGAGAAGTGGAACCCAAGAGAGCTGTTCCTAGAGAGCTCATTGGAAAAACTGAAGCGGGTGCCACTGTGAAAAAGATATTCATTGGTGGATTGAAGGAAGACGTTGAAGACAAGGACCTTCGAGATTATTTTGGAATATATGGCATAATCACTGATGCTGCTATTGTTTTAGATAATAACGGCTCTATACTTTCCTTGCAACAGCCAGGATCGAACCTCAATCTCAAAACTTTCTAGACGCGGTTGTATCCACTGTGCTATTGCAAGGTATTTTTTTTAAATATTCAAAGTACATATGATAGAAAATGTAAGAGAAAATGACATCATAGCCCAGGTAAGAAAATCTCACTCAAATATTATGTTGCTCTTTACTTTCACATTTAAAATAAAGAAATTCAGAACACGCCTAGAGTTGGGGCTATTGAGAAGGAAGCTTGTTAAGAAAACAATTCCAATTCAGAATATACAGAGAAATTGTAGTTGATACATTTTGAAGGTGCTTCCTCAGTACTTCAACCCCTCATCCCGAATGCGCGAGATCATGGCCCAAATTAAATTTTTTTTCAAAAATTTTGCCATGCTTCAATCTTGTTTCAACCCGTTTACCCGTAAATTGAATCAATGCTGACGAAATCAAAATAAGGAAAACACATGAAAAATATATAACTTTGACTATATATTTGCACATTAGGGTCGGGGGTTGGTATTCAGTTTAATTTGTAAGGTTTTTTTTTTATCAGAAATATAATAAAAGATATGTATTTAATAATATTCAATTTCTTAAGAAATGCTTAGAAGCTAAGGTATTTTACGTAGAAAAACGAACAAAACTTGCAAATCAACTCCTTTTAAACAAACAACTGTGTTCCTAGAGAGCTCATTGGAAAACCTGAAGCACAAAGTTAACAGCAGAGAAGTGGAACCCAAGAGAGTTGTTCCTAGAGAGCTCATTGGAAAAACTGAAGCGGGTGCCACTATGAAAAAAATATTCATTGGTGGATTGAAGGAAGACGTTGAAGACGAGGACCTTCGAGATTATTTTGGAAAATATGGCACAATCACTGATGCTGCTATTGTTTTAGATAATAACAAGTTAATAGCGGCTCTATACTTTCCTTGCAACAGCCGGGATCAAACCTCAATCCCGAAACTTTCTAGACGCGGTTGTATCCACTGTGCTATTACAAGGTATTTTATTTGAATATTCAAAGTACATATGATAGAAAATGTAAGAGAAAATGACATCATAGCCCAGGTAAAAAAATCTCACCCAAATATTATGTTGCTCTTTACTTTCACATTTAAAATAACCAAATTCAGTACACGCCTAGAGTTGGGGCTATTGAGAAGGAAGCTTGTTAAGAATGTTATATCCTTTAATCGAGTAGCGAAGGGTCATAATAGAAAAAGTGTTTAGTGCTGTCCTCCTCCAGGTTTTTTTCCCCATTTTTATTTTCCTTTTTTCTCGTTCTCTATTCCTTTCACCCTCTTCTTCTTTTTTTACCTTTAAAGTTGAAACCATACGTTGATTTATTTATTGCTTTACTACACCTCTTTTTTTTCTTCTTGGTACGTTCAGTTAATTTATTGTTTCTGTTTGTTTTTAATTAATATTAGTTAATGTCCTGCCCTAGCCAAGCATATTTTTGTGTTTTCCTGGCAGGAATGTTATGTAAGTTATGTATTTTCCTTTTAAATATAGATAATTGAAACTGAAACAAACGTAGCCTAATTTCATTACAAATAAAGCGAACTAACTTGGTTGAATCCAGTACTGCCACCGTGTGGCATTACTTCCTTTGTGACTGGGAAGCCTAAAATATAGTTATTAGTACTTTTAAATCAATTAGCTTCTCAGAATGTTCGTAGTTTGGTGCCATAAAATGGCAGAAAACAAGACTTTCCCCTGGCCCAATCTGTATGGTCACTTACAAATAGCTTTAAATTCACGTTTGAATGAGCTCCCTCCCAATTATCTTCGACCTTCGGTTTGATACAATCACCCCTGGGAAAAAAACAAAACAAATAAACATGCATCGGGATGTTTCTTCTGAAAAAAAACGAAATTCCACATTTTGAAGATTGAGCTTCAAACCTCTATGGTAGGGTTCTCTGATATGATGCATCTAATTAAAGTATTTTCAACAAGATTGCTTGATTTTTTGGGGCTGTTTCCCCTTTTTCAAAAATCAGGCAAATTTTCTCAGATTTTTAGTTTTGGGTGGTTAACAATAAACTGAAAGAATTTTATACATTTAGAATCAACATAATAAGTCAATACCACCCGTCTAGTAATTGTCATGAGAATTCCATTTTTAGTTTTGGTGAATACTGGCCTAAGTCACTTTTGACTTCCAGTTTTATATCAGAAACTATTCAATAAGATTGTCTTGTGACGACCTTTTTTTTAACCTGTTCATTTTTTTTAGTTGAATAGGACAGTAAAAGAAAGAGGGTCGATTTGACAGCCGGATAGTTCAGTTTAAATTTTGTTTTTATTTCGCTATTCTATTGTTTTTAATGTGTGAATATAAAAAGGATTTAAGTTCAAAGGGGAGAATTGTCCTGTTATGAAAGAGGTATATTTTACATGACCGGTATAAAATCAAAACGTGGTATCTATGCAGGCAGAATGATTTTTGAGTATCTCTACTCCTGCTGTAAACTATTAGGAAATTGCACAAAAACAAGTCTACATCTGTTATAATCTACGGAAGCAATAAATCTTTCTGTAATTTTGGTTTGAGTTTGATTTTGTTTAAAGATTAAATGCATAATAATTAAATATATCATTTAATAAATAAATTGATCCCTTTGCCAGGAAACCTTGTTGTATTAATATTTACTGTATTTTGTCTCATTTTGTATGCAATTTAATTACTCTTTTTATTTGAGAGTTTTTCCTAAAAGTATTTAAAGATAAACTTATTCCTACAAAAAAATATCCTGAAATATATTCCCTGTCACCCAACCACCACTACTATTTTAGCGTCTGCCCCCCCCCCCCCTGGAAAATTTTTTGCCGACGCACTTGATAGGGAAGTATAATGAAATTTTTCAGGGCGAGGGTTGGATTTCCTGGGAATGGATTTTCTACGGGAAGGATTTCCCCTTGGGATGGAAGTTCCAAGGATGAACTTTCCAGAGGAAATTTTACACGAGGCAAATTTTCCAGAATTCGTATGCAAAATTCGTTTTATTTGTCTTACTTTCTCGTTGGCGACCCCATTTTACATGCTTAGATGCATTGGGAGATTGTCCGGGGGAAATTGTCAGCGAAATTGAAATTCTCTGGGGGTTTTTTACGGGGAAAGATTTCCCACAGGAGAAATTCTCCAAGGGGGAATTATCACCTGAAGAAATTCTCCATGGGAAAATTTTCTGTGGGAGAAAATTTCCATTTGGGGGGGGGGGTTCCAGGAAATATTCTTCATGCAGGACGGATTTGCAAATAACCTTAAAAAGGATCAGAAACTAAATAAAAATAAGCCTTTCTTCAAATGAAAATATGCAAAAGAGTATTTTTCAGGTGGAATCGTAAGTAAGAAATTTTCTGGAGGTATTCGCAGCGAGGAGGGAATTGTCCGGGGGTAGTTTTCCGGCGGAAAAATTTTACGTAGGTGGAACTTTCTATGGAGGAATTTTTGTGAGGGGATTTTCGAGGAGGGGGCGGATTCCCTGAGATTATTCGAAAAACTAAATTTCTTAAAATAAAAAAAAATTAATAAAATAAAAAAAAGTTTGTTCTACTGAAAGTAAGGAGCAACATTAAAACTTAAAACGAACAGAATTCATTCCGTATATGAGGGGAGCTTCCCTCCTCAATTCCCGCTCTTTACGCTAAAGTTCAACCTTTAGTCTCAATTCTTTAAAAATGACTCTCGAAACACAAGGGCTATGCAATTAGAATTAGAACTTTTTTTTAAAAGTTCTTAAAAAACTTTAGCGTAAAGTGAAGGGTTTTGAGGAGGGACAGTCCCCCTTATATACGGAATAATTTCTGTTCGTTTTAAGTTTTAATATTGCTCCTTACTTTTAGTAGAAAACAATTGCTTTTTTATTTAATTCTCTCGAAAGGGTTTATACAAGCCGCTTTATTTTGTTAAAATACCGTAAATCATTTCAAAGGGGTCAGGATCATGTTTAAAAGATTAAAATCTGGACGGCCTGGAAGGATTTTGTACATTTTTGACTCTGAAGAATAAATATCTAATGAATGAGAACAAAAACTTACCAAAGCCACAGAGCTTCGGACACAACAGTACCAACTAGACCATTAACTATAATATATAGAAATTGATTTCTGTTCGGCAACTGGAACGTTTCTTCACCACTAAAATGTAGCAGAAAAAATCCAGGCCATAGAATGATTGTGTTCATCAATCCAACAAAACCTAAAAAAGTTATTTGCAAGTTGGTGTTAGTATTACCCATACCTGCGTCTTTAGCACACACATTACCACACATGTACACAGGAGGAAGGGGTGTTCTGCCAATCAGGTTGTTCCGAAAGGGTATCCTTCTTCTTCCTCTAACTCACTAACTCAAACATGATAGCGCAAATCTAGGTGTAAACAGACCGCAAAATATATTTTTTAAACCAATAGGCCATATATACGAGTATATAAATATATATATATATATATATATATATATATATATATATATATATATATATATATATATATATATATATATATATATATATATATATATATATATATATATATATATATATATATATATATATATATATATATATATATATATATATATATATATATATATATATATATATATATATATATATATATATATATATATATATATATATATATATATATATATATAGGTTTATATAGATATGCGCAGGTTTTTATATAGGCAATATTTTGCACAAGTTTATTTGACATATATATTACATATTTATATTATATATATATATATATATATATATATATATATATATATATATATATATATATATATATATATATATATATATATATATATATATATATATATATATATATATATATATATATATATATATATATATATATATATATATATATATATATATATATATATATATATATATATATATATATATATATATATATATATATATATATATATATATATATATATATATATCCTGTCAAATAAACTTTAAAATGTAGCCTATATAAAACCTGCGCAAAATATTTTGGCAACACTAAAAACCATTTCTTTTACTTATTGAATAAAAAAAAAGTTTTCCAACTGAAAGTAAGGAGCCACATTAGAACTTAAAACAAACAGGAATTGCTCCGCATATGAGGCGCGCTGCCCCTTCCTCATTGCTAGCTCTTTGCGCTAAAGTCTTTAATTTCTTGAAAAATACTTCCCTTTCAAACTCAACGGTCTTTGTGTTTAAAGAGCTGACCTTAAAAGAGTTGGGGTAAAAAGTCAAATAGCGTAAACTGAGGGATGAGGAAGGGAGAGCCCCCTCATACACGGAATAATCTTGTTCGTTCTAATTTTAAATGCTGCACCTTACTTTCAGTTGAAGAAATTTGTTTTTTTAATTTCTGAACGTTTTTCAAATCAAGCCAGAAAATAACAACCCTCCCCCCTTACAATTTACCCTGAAAAATTCACCCCGGAAACTTTCCTGCCCAGGTAAACTCTCCCCCTTGGAAAATCCTGCCTTCATAAAAAATTTCCCCCGAAAAATTTTAGCATTCCCGATAACAACCATATGTAAACAATAGGTAAATTCCATAATTTACAGCCGTTTCCCCAGGGACTGTGGGGGTCATGTCATCACCAGAGGCATAGTTATTGTACCTTTCAATTATGCTGCTTACTTACAGTTAATTATCATGAACTGTTTGATAAAACTTCCAACCTACGGGCTGCTTAAACTCATGTAATGGTCATAAAAGGATTTTTTCGAGTGAAATTTGTAGTACTGCAATAAGTTATACATATATAGCTAATTTCTGATCGTCTTGAATGTCAATGTGATACTTTACTTTCATTTTAAAAATGCTTGTTTTTTTCAATTTATGAAACCTAGAACAACATTACGTTAACATCAATATATTTTGTTTATGGAATGGCTTAAACGTAGTATACCTGTAAGAGTCCTATGTTATGTGAATGAAAATATGCATTTGAAGTAATCTGCCATCCCAGTGAATTTAGTATAATTATTTTATAATTTAGTAATCTGCTCTCTTTAAACGAGCTACTCTGTATGTATATATGTTTGTATATTTCTCGAAAACAGATTTCACAACGAAATCTGCGGTTAGAAGACAAAGCAAAATTACAATGGAATGAAGGAAGGTGTTAGTTTAGCGTGTTTGAGTCTGTAAGGGATAAACAGGAAGGAGGAATTGGTTTTTAGTATCTATGACACGTGCAAAATTACACGAGGTAATGATGGACGAAAATGAAG
>NC_142813.1:27156855-27161222 GCF_049724085.1 Artemia sp. Qi Xiang Cuo
GGAGATTGAGATCATGACAATTATACGGAGATTATAACATTTTTTGTCTGTTTGAACTATTAGCTTAAATTATATTATGCGACGGCTTTTGTTTAAAGTAAAAAAAGGAAATATAAAATAGCACAAATTTAAAATAGCACAACTTTCAATGACACATTTAGAAGTTTAAGGTAGCCTATATTTTCATGCGAATGACAGCTAATAATACAAACAACTTTAAAAAAGCACAACTTTCAATGACACATATAGAAGTTTAAGGTAGCCTATATTTTCAGTTATGCCTTTGTAAATTAACTGAGGAGATTAATGGACTACTTGGTTAACTTTTAGCACCTTTTAGTTTGTCCCATTCACACCTCTCAAAAATGCTTCGAGTTTTCCATGAAACTATATCAGTTGTACAAACTAAAGTTTTCAGTGACGATCCGCTGTACTTCAGGTATTTTGTTGGTTTATGAGAACATTAGCCCCGAGCTGTTACAAATTGCCAGTAGAGTAGGCTAGTATAATAATCGTCGAGGCAAGCGGTTTGATTTACCCTATGAATAAGTCTTTCAATATTAGGGAAAAAATTAAATATCTGACATGAGTAACAATCATTTAAAAAAATATTCATAAACAAAAACATTTCTGTAAATAATTTCTCGGATGCCCAATGATTTGTAACAGACACACTATGCTTTTTATTTTTGCTAATGCAATATATTTTCAATATACGTTTGCAATATGCAAAATATGTTCAAAATTAGCAAGAACCAACCAGTATGAAGAATTTTGGCAGTGACTGGCGTAAATAGGCACGCCAGTTGGCATTTGAAAATAACTTCAAATGCCAACTGAGGGTGAGAAAAGGTTAAAGGGCAACAGGGAACAGGTCCAAGGAGAAGCGATTTCAACTAGTGTTGGGGGGGACATGAAATTTGCTGATGCCCTTCAATAATTTGTACAGGTTCGGGGAGAACCGGTGTCAACGAGTGATGGGGGGGATTTCCTGATGCCCTACAATGACTTGTAACAGACACACTGTGTTTTTTTATTTTTGCTAATGCAATGTTTTTCCTCACGAAAGAAACAGTTTGTGTTCATATAAAAGCAGGCCAAAAACCACCAGGGATACTTGTTTAGTTCTTTAAAAAAAGGTTAGCATAAATGATTTTCCATGCCAGCCAAACTATTTTGTTAAATAGCTTTTCCATTCGTTATTGAGGTACCCCTTGGTTCAGAATATTAAAATTAAATTTATGAAATAACACACTTCTTTCAAGAATATTCAAGTTTGATTAAAGGATAGGAGTAAACTTACCACTCCAATAATACTCAATATAACAGCAACTAATTTAGATAAAGTAAAGCGATCCAAAGTACTGCTGGGTAAAAACGCTGCAAAAATAAGAGTAATAAGACTAGAACTTGACGAGAGTACATTCACGATGCCAGCTTCTGTGTCTGAAAGAGCTGCCTGGTAGCTGTAGTTTCCAATAAACCACTAAAATAGATGAAAAACAAGTTAGAGAAAATGAATTCATAATCTACTCGCAGACGTGTTTTATCTGCTTCGTTCCATGGACACAAAGGAAACTTATGAAAGTAGTGGAAACATTTCATCTTGAAAATACCGATTACTGAAAAGCGAATTTTTTGACAAATTTGTGTTCTTTACATTAAGAGAGGCATGGGCTTTACAAGTTTCATGGTTTCTCGACAATTTTTAAAGTAAGAAAAACCCTTACCCTAGCACAGATACTTGATATATATAATCAAACCAATACCATAAAATTAATTGTTGGAATTCACTGCTCTTCTGAATGAAAATCCCTAATCAGCTGACAGAACGGATCTCAACCCCCTTCCCAGGCTTTTTCAGCTCAACCACGTCGTTAATACAACCCAACTCTTCCAATATTCGATGTGATCGTTGCCATTTTTCCATCACATTATCAATACCTCCTAGGAAGAGGATTTTAACCTCTCCCTCGAGTTTGTACTGGCGGGCTGACCAATAATGGATCCTTAACTACATCTCCTTCAGAAATGGATACAGACTATGAAATTATACTCTGTCGTCACAGACTGGGCTTTCAAATTGTAATCCCTCTTTGTAAGTCTTTTTTCTCTTACATTCCTTAGTTTCTTATTAGGAATAAACAAATCATCATGAAATGAGAACTGAACTGCGACATTAGGTTATCCATACTGAAAACAAAGGTACTGAGACCTTTTAATTTCTCTAAGGACGAACGATAGAATTATTCCAAACCTCGACAGGCACACTAAAAACCTCATTTTGACAACACAGGGCTTGATGCCACTCATTTTCTGTGAGTAGATGCCAAAGAAAACTACAAATTACAGAATAAGTTGCATGCTAAACTGACATACCAACCACTTCATTTCTAAGATTTAGGGCTGAAAGCCTCTCAATCTCTTAGACCCAAACACTAGGGAAAGAATTCTATCTTTTTAGAATCTTTCACTTTCCAGAGTTACGTTCTGGCACACTTTATGCTGTACTATATATTATACATCTGTACTTTATACTCCATCCCATCAGCTACCCCTTTTCCCCTCAGGGACTTAGACGCCATTTGTAAGTACCACGGACCACTTCACCATCCCTTCTTTCGAGAAAAGAAAAAAAAGAGAACAGAGTTGCTCAAGTTGAAGAAAAACGTCACAGTAAATCACTTGCACGGTAAATCACATACAATACACAGGAGATTGAGATCATGACAATTATACGGAGATTATAACATTTTTTGTCTGTTTGAACTATTAGCTTAAATTATATTATGCGACGGCCTTTGTTTAAAGTAAAAAAGGAAATAACTATAAACTCGAACATTAGTAAATAGGCTTTAAAAATGAGTTTACCAGTAAGCAAAACATAATAGTTAGGGATGAAACTTTAAAAATGGGCTTACAAGTAAGCAAAACATAATAGCTATGTATGAAACTTCAAAAATGGACATACCAGTAGGCAAAATGTAATAGCTAGGGATGAAACTTTAGAAATGGGCTTACCAGTAAGCAAAACATAATAGCTAGGGATGAAACTTTAAAAATGGGCTTACCAGTAGGCAAAACGTAATAGCTAGGGATGAAACTTCTCTCACTGAAAATCTTGAAACACCTAAGCTGTCTAAATTAGCATGTTCATCTGCTGTGTCTTGCGATGGCTGCTAAAAAGTAAAATATTAAATGATTTGTGAAATAAATGCAAGAACTAAAGGAAACTTTATATAAATATTTCTTATTTAATACTTTACTTTCCAAAAAGACAAAGGGCATTCAGGCGAGCCTTTAAGAGAAAGTTGAGGGGGGTGTTGAACTAAATCAAAACATGTTATGTGCATATGGATTGTAAAAAGTCAGGAATGACTGAGTATATTAATTTGGAACTTTCAGGAAATGTCAAGGGATATGACCAACAAGACAATATTTGCATGCAACCACTACTACTACAACTACCATCACTACTACTGCTACTAATACTACTACTACATTACTCCATTTAGAATTGAGAGGAAATTTGAAGTAAATCAAAAGGCGCTATGTACATATACATTGTCAAAAGATCATATCTCAAGAATTGATTTGGATATTAAGTTGGAACTTTCAGAAAATACTTAAAGGGGATGATCATCTGACCAAAAGGCAATATGGGTGCGCTACCACTAATATTACTATCCCTGCTAAATTTACTACTACTGCTTCAACTACTACTTCTACTGCAACTACTTCTAAGGCTAAGAGCATTGAGATGAAAATTTCAAGAAGTATGTGAACATAAAATTTATCAAAAGGACATATCAGCAATGTGACAGCAATGACTAATTGTTATTGTCATATTACGTTTTATAATAACTTGATATTGGTTCTTTATTCATAATAAAAATTTCTTTTCGAAATATAAACGTGTATAAATATTGCATTCACTTATTAAGTCGTATACGAAAAAGATCAATCTCTTTGTATTTTTTCAACATTTTGTAAACAGCAACCTCTTCAATGTGATTATCATAACATTATGTTCGTTCTTTATTATAATTAAATAAAAAAAAACAAGTTTTTTAAACTGAAAGTAAGGAGCAACATTAAAACTTAAAACGAACAGAAATTATTCCGTATATGAAAGGGGCTGTCCCCTCCTCAACGCCTCGCTCTTTACGCTAAAGTTTTTTATTGTTTTAAAAAATAAAGTTGTGAGACAGAGTCAAACTTTAGCGTAAAGAGCGAGGCGTTGAGGAGGGGACAGCCCCTTTCATATACGGAATAATTTCTGTTCGTTTTAAGTTTTAATGTCGCTCCTTACTTTCAGTTTAAAAAACTTGTTTTTTTTATTTAATTTCTGATTGTTTTTTAGTTAA